>NC_138305.1:7262500-7425000 GCF_965601325.2 Salmo salar
CACACACACACACATGAGCATCATACACACAAGCACGCATCACACCACACCACACACACACACACACACACACACACACACACACACACACACACGAGCATCATACACGCATCACACACACACACACACACACACACACACACACACACACACACACGGGCATCACAACACACCCCCCCAAAACTCTTGATTGGCGTTAAAAGTTCTAAAATTGTCCTCCTGAAAATATATGCACTCGTTGTACTATAAGTGTCAAGAATTGTTTGTGTTGGTGGATGTGTTGTTGTAGGACTGGGTATGATCTGATTCTAGAGAACAGGACGTGTTGTTGTAGGACTGGGTATGGTCTGATTCTAGAGAACAGGATGTGTTGTTGTAGGACTGGGTATGGTCTGATTCTAGAGAACAGGACGTGTTGTTGTAGGACTGGGTATGGTCTGATTCTAGAGAACAGGATGTGTTGTTGTAGGACTGGGTATGATCTGATTCTAGAGAACAGGACGTGTTGTTGTAGGACTGGGTATGGTCTGATTCTAGAGAACAGGATGTGTTGTTGTAGGACTGGGTATGGTCTGATTCTAGAGAACAGGACGTGTTGTTGTAGGACTGGGTATGGTCTGATTCTAGAGAACAGGACGTGTTGTTGTAGGACTGGGTATGGTCTGATTCTAGAGAACAGGACGTGTTGTTGTAGGACTGGGTATGATCTGATTCTAGAGAACAGGACGTGTTGTTGTAGGACTGGGTATGGTCTGATTCTAGAGAACAGGACGTGTTGTTGTAGGACTGGGTATGATCTGATTCTAGAGAACAGGACGTGTTGTTGTTGTAGGACTGGGTATGGTCTGATTCTAGAGAACAGGACGTGTTGTTGTAGGACTGGGTATGGTCTGATTCTAGAGAACAGGACGTGTTGTTGTTGTAGGACTGGGTATGGTCTGATTCTAGAGAACAGGACGTGTTGTTGTAGGACTGGGTATGGTCTGATTCTAGAGAACAGGACGTGTTGTTGTTGTAGGACTGGGTATGGTCTGATTCTAGAGAACAGGACGTGTTGTTGTAGGACTGGGTATGATCTGATTCTAGAGAACAGGACGTGTTGTTGTAGGACTGGGTATGATCTGATTCTAGAGAACAGGACGTGTTGTTGTAGGACTGGGTATGGTCGGATTCTAGAGAACAGGACGTGTTGTTGTTGTAGGACTGGGTATGAGTTGATTCTAGAGAACAGGACGTGTTGTTGTTGTAGGACTGGGTATGAGTTGATTCTGGAGAACAGGACGTGTTGTTGTTGTAGGACTGGGTATGAGTTGATTCTAGAGAACAGGACGTGTTGTTGTTGTAGGACTGTATATCTATGGGTTGACTGTCTGTCTATGTGTTGACTGTGTGTCAATGGGTTGACTGTCTGTCTATGTGTTGACTGTGTGTCTATGGGTTGACTGTATATCTATGGGTTGACTGTCTGTCTATGTGTTGACTGTGTGTCTATGGGTTGACTGTCTGTCTATGTGTTGACTGTGTGTCTATGGGTTGACTGTATATCTATGGGTTGACTGTCTGTCTATGTGTTGACTGTGTGTCTATGGGTTGACTGTGTGTCTATGGGTTGACTGTATATCTATGGGTTGACTGTCTGTCTATGTGTTGACTGTGTGTCTATGGGTTGACTGTCTGTCTATGTGTTGACTGTGTGTCTATGGGTTGACTGTATGTCTATGGGTTGACTGTAAAAATATGGGTTGACTGTCTATCTATGGTTTGAATGTGTGTCTATGGGTTGACTGTCTATCTGTGAGTGACTGTGTCTATGGGTTGACTGTGTATCTATGGGTTGACTGTGTGTCTATGTGTTGACTGTCTATCTGTGTTTTGACTATGTGTCTATGGGTTGACTGTGTATCTATGGGTTGACTGTGTATCTATGTGTTGACTGTGTCTATGGGTTGACTGTGTATCTATGGGTTGACTGTATATCTATTGTAACGAACCGGCTCAGAGTTCGCAACAAAAGGGAGACAACGTGGAGACAAGGAAAATCAAAATATATATTTATTAAATAAAGTAAACTAAGAACAATGAACAATGGTGTGTGTAATCAGTAGTGTAAGGGAGTGTTTTGCATGCCTGAATGTAATAGTTCAGGGTGTTGAAATGGTGCCAAAGCAAACAACCAAAAAGCCACACAACTACCACAACAGACATCAAATAAAAGTGTCTGCATGGAGAGTCTCCCCAATGACTGTGGAAGAGGTCTATTTATCCTGGGACACACCCGAGCCCAGGTGTTTCCCATGTAGCTGACCACCCTCCCAACTCCGCCCACCGGCATCCTAATAAGGAAACAAGAGCAAAGAGAGAGAATACGGCAGACAGAGTGGGAGGGTCGTCACACTATGGGTTGACTGTGTGTCTATGGGTTGACTGTGTGTCTATGGGTTGACTGTGTGTCTATGGGTTGACTGTATATCTATGGGTTGACTATGTGTCTATGGGTTGACTGTATTTCTATGGGTTGACTGTGTGTCTATGGGTTGACTGTGTGTCTATGGGTTGACTGTGTGTCTATGGGTTGACTGTATATCTATGGGTTGACTATGTGTCTATGGGTTGACTGTATATCTATGGGTTGACTGTGTATCTATGGGTTGACTGTGTGTCTATGGGTTGACTGTGTGTCTATGGGTTGACTGTGTGTCTATGGGTTGACTGTATATCTATGTGTTGACTGTAATTTATGGGTTGACCGTGTATCTATGTGTTGACTGTGTATCTATGGGTTGACTGTGTATCTATGGGTTGACTGTGTGTCTATGGGTTGACTTTATATTTTAAGGTTGACTGTATATCTATGGGTTGACTGTATATCTATGGGTTGACTGTATATCTATGGGTTGACTGTGTGTCTATGGGTTGACTGTGTGTCTATGGGTTGACTGTATATCTATGGGTTGACTGTAATTTATGGGTTGACTGTATATCTATGGGTTGACTGTGTATCTATGGGTTGACTGTGTATCTATGGGTTGACTGTATATTGTAAGGTTGACTGTATATCTATGGGTTGACTGTATATCTATGGGTTGACTATATTTTTAGGTTGACTGTATATTTTAGGGTTGACTGTATATTTAAGGTGGACTGTGTATATTTAAGGTGGACTGTGTATATTTAAGGTGAACTGTGTAGGACTGGGTATTTGTGTCCTTCTACTGTGTTTCTTGATTGACTGTGTATCACTGTGTGTGATTCTGTCCTGCAGCCGTTCTCTGTGCTGAATATACCTAGTCTATACCATAGCTGGCTCTGGCAGTTCCCTCACTGGAGGTTGACTACTGTGTGTGTGTGTGTGTGTGTGTGTGTGTGTGTGTGTGTGTGTGTGTGTGTGTGTGTGTGTGTGTGTGTGTGTGTGTGTGTGTGTGAGTGTGTGAGTGTGAGAGTGTAAGAGAGTCAACAATGGACATGAGAGTGAATTCCACAAAATAACTTTGAACAGAGTGCTTATCCATTGTGTTATAGTGGTCGAAAGAATGGAAGTCTATCTGTTGGATAAGGTTTAACCTTTACCCTTTACAGGTTAAACCTTTACATTTTACAGGTTAAACCTTTACCCTTTATAGGTTAAACCTTTACCCTTTACAGGTTAAACCTTTACCCTTTACAGGTTAAACCTTTACACTTTACAGGTTAAACCTTTGCCTTTACAGGTTAAACCTTTACCCTTTACAGGGTAAACCTTTACCCTTTACAGGTTAAACCTTTACAGGTTAAACCTTTACCCTTTACAGGTTAAACCTTTACCTTTACATGTTTAACCTTTACCCTTTACAGGGTAAACCTTTACAGGTTAAACCTTTACACTTTACAGGTTAAACCTTTACCCTTTACAGGTTTAACCTTTACCCTTTACAGGTTAAACCTTTAAGCTTTACAGGTTAAACCTTTACCCTTTACAGGTTTACAGGTTTACAGGTTTAACCTTTACTCATCAAAATATTTCACTTGGAAATGGCTTATGGCAAACGATGCTTTTATCCAGGCTTCAACCGACTCCCATTACGATTGTTATTGTAATTAATTATTGCAGACCTCCACAAGTCTGGTTCATCCTTGGGAGCAATTTCCAAACACCTGAAGGCACCATGTTCATCTGTACAAACAATAGTATGCAAGTATTAAAACCATGGGACCACGCAGCCATCATACCGCTCAGGAAGGAGACGCGTTCTGTCTCCTTCCTGAGCGGAAGGAGAACATACTTTGGTGCGAAAAGTGCAAATCAATAACAGAACAACAGCAAAGGACCTTGTGAAGATGCGGGAAGAAACATGTAAAAAAGTATCTATATCCATAGTAAAACGAGTCCTATATCGACATAACCTGAAAGGCCACTCAGCAAGGAAGAAGCCACTGCTCCAAAAATAAATTTGTGGAGTGGTTGAAGAACGAGTTTTAATGACTCCAACCTAAGTGTATGTAAACTTCTGACTTCAACTGTAGGATTTTCAAGAAGCAAAGTTTCCGCGTTCAAAACTACTGGGAACTGAGGAAAAAAAAAGAGGTTAGACAGGGAAAAATAATTTTGAAAGGGCATCCAAGTCATAAACTTTGGCATCTTTCTAGAGCTCCGACTGCAACCTGAAGATCACTGACATCATGATTGGACCCCCCCCAGTTGTCTTGAAAGCACCAAAATAATTTTGCCACATCCTTTGATGCATTTTAAATAATGATTTTTAACATATGTTGTGTACAAAAAATGTGTCACTTAGGATAAGTGTCTGCTAGTTTACAATTTTATATATTAGTTAAACATGTATTGTAAATGTTTATCAGCACAGCATTATGACAGCATTTTCTAAACTGCAGAGTATTCAGACCCTGTCACGATCGTCGTAGTGAATGGACCAAGGCGCAGCGAGTCGAGTGCTCATCTTAACTTTATTAGTGAACACTTAAATAAACAAACAAACCATGACCACGAACTAACAGTCTTGCATGCTAACTACAGCAGTGCTAAGAACAACCTCCCACAATACCCATAACAAACATACTCCTAAATATAGGACCTTCAATCAGAGGCAACGATAACCAGCTGCCTCCAATTGAAGGCCACAATCCCAATTACCTAAACATAGAACTAAATACCCTAGAACAGACATAGAACTATACAACATAGAACTAAACCAAAAACCCTGGAATACATACATCAAACGCCCCTCTACATAAACACACACTCAAAACCATATAAAACAAATACCCCCTGCCACATCCTGACCAAACTATAATAACAAATAACCCCTTTACTGGTCAGGACGTGACAGACCCCTTGACTTATTTCCACATTTTGTTCCGTTACAGCCTTATTCTAAAATTGATGAAAAAAATGTTTTTCCTCAATCTACACACAACACCCCATGGTGAGAAAGCAAAAACAGGTTTTAAAAATGTTTAGCAAATTTATTAAAAATAAAAAACACATTTCATTTGCATAAGTTTTCAGAGCATATACTCAGTACTTTGTTGAAGCACCTTAGGCAGCGATTACAACCTCGAGTCTTCTTGGATATGACGATACAAGTTTGGCACCTGTATTTGGGGAGTTTCTTCCATTCTTCTCTGCAGATCCTCTCAAGCTCTGTCAGGTTGGATGGGGAGCGTCGCTGCACAGCTATTTTTTAGGTCTCTCCAGGCATGTTTGATCAAGGTTCAAGTCCGGACTCTGGCAAAGAATTGTGACTGTGAGTTAAAACTGAAAACTGAGGGTGTTGGCTGTCTGTGTGCGTTTCTGACTTGTTACCATGACCACATCCTTTGAGTTGAGCATAAAACAGCGCTTCGAAAGTCAGAGAGACCAGACCTCCTCACAGCTTTCTTCACACCAACATTAGACAGCATCTCGACACCAGAGCCTTCTGAAGGACACGACCATGACACACATCATAGTCATCTGTTTCTGGGTCGTCACTATTCTCCCGTTGTATATGCACACAGGTAAGAGTCTCTGTGTGCCTGTGTGTGTGTGGGTACATACACACCATCATATCTGATCTTCTCCATTGTCTTGGTACTCAGTGTCTGTATATGTTCATTGTCTTGGTACTCAGTGTCTGTATATGTTCATTGTCTGTCGGGACGTATGTACCATGTTCCCTGTCTTTCACTGATCCACTTAAACGTATACTTTCATATTTCCTCCAAGGTGATTGTGCAGAGATCATTGGTGGAGTGGAGGTGGTGCCTCACTCTTTACCCAACATGGCCCGATTGGAGAACTGTAAAGGTGATCTAGTCTGTGGAGGAATCCTCAACAACCAGTCATGGGTCCTGACTGCAGCCCACTGTAAAGTAAAAAAGGGCTGGTTCTCACATTTATAGGTTGTCACAATACTAAATGTTTTTATGCATCTTTTGTAATATTGTTTTTGTTTCATTACTGAGAAAATATGTATTAATAAAAATATATATTTTTTATTATGCAAGCTGAAATGAATCAAGTCAAACTGTATTGTGCTGAATGTCAATGCTTTATTTTGTGGTGTAACATCGATCTGTGATCCTACACTGCTGCTAGTGTATCCAACACGTCTCCATGTACATTTTTCTAAGGAATGTATTGTCTAACGAATCGGATTTTGGATAATGTCTTTAGAATAAAGACGGTCAATCTGGGTATCCACTCCGTGAACGAAACTGAGAAGGCTTACAGACAGGTCAGAGATGTGGAGAAGCACGTTCCTTATTATTACAATGCTGCGGACCACCGCCACGACATCATGCTGCTCCAGGTCAGGAGAATTCAGAAACAATAATTGCACCAAACACAATCCATGATATTTCTCATTCAAAATTAGCTGTGAAAACAGATTGAGAGACCCACCACATGTATTTGAGAATAGTGTTGTTTTTAATTAGTAATTGTTAGTATTGTAATGAAACAGACAGGGAGCAGGTCTCGAACCCTCGACCTTCTAGCCCGAAGTCTGGCGCGCTATCGACTGTACCGCAAAAGCATGCTCAAACTGCAGAGTCGACTTCCGCGTTTATAATCCCAGGATCGTCACACTAATAACAACAACAAATAATGGATTGGATTTATAAATAGCGCCTTTCTACCTACGGATGTACTCAAAGCGTTTTACATAGTAAGGGGGAAACTCACCTCAACCACCGACAATGTGTTGCACCCAATTGGGAGATGTGGGCTACCATTGTTTGTACCAGAACGTTCACTACACATCAGCTAATAAGATGCATGTACTTGTGTCACCTTGCATGTGTCCTAGTCTTGTTGACTCATAACCCGCAGTCCCCGCGGTTATATCCACCGGGCAGACGGGTTTAGGGTCAATATTGTAATGACCCGGCTGGGTCATAAAGGAAAAAGAGACGGACTCTAGGTGTGCAGGTCAGAACACAGGTTTATTCCTAAACTGGGCTATTGTTCAGGCCACAGCCCACACCGCTAAATGCCGAACGTACACAATTATACCAAGTCTAATTAAGGGTTACTCCCATAGGAACAGATCAAGGCCCCGAACAGAAAAGAGAGAGAAGATGAGACAGTAATCTCTATTTATGCATTTCCAAATCCCGCGGGATTACCCATCATACCCCCCCAACCTTTCCCTCTGTCCTGACATATTTAACCCCTGCTAGTAGCCATGAGAACCATAACACACCCACAAACACAGAACACAATACCGGGTCGTTACAGTATTGTGTGGCAGAAAGGCAGGTGAGTGACTGAAGGACGGGTTGAATAAAGCGAAAACAATCTTTAAAATATCCATACATGTATAATTATTGTGCAGTTTATATCTATAGGCTACCTTGAGGTTATTCTTGCAGTAGTACATAAACCTAAATTTAACCGAAGGGTTTAACCGTAAATGCGCCAAATAGCCCACACGCCAATCAACAAATCATGCTTATAGGAACAGGCAGACCAAGTTAATGTCAATCCACGGAGGCAAAAGTGACATTGTCGGAGTTTAATTCAATAAGACAAAAGCTGCGAAAGGAGAGTTAAAAAAGAGAAGGGAGGGCCAGAAAAGTAATATTTGGGAAAGATTGGTGAAGTGTTAAGAGGATGATAGCAGTGCCGTCCGTCTATGTTATGTGTGATTTTGAGGCGCTATACAAATTCCACAGTCACAAAACGACCGAGGTAAAAACAGTTTCAAGTTGGATATTCAACGGATATTAGCGCTTTCAAACCTCAATAGCTTTCAAACCACAGACTCCAAATCAGTGTCACTATGTTGGAAAAATGGCGCACAACATTGCACAGGTCTTATTTTCACGATTTGGGCATTAATTTGCTTTCCAAAGCTAATAAACATGTGGAAATGTATTCCTAGTTTAATTAGTTAGGGAACGTAAACAAAGTACAAACTTTTTTTAAATGATGAAAGTGTACTACTGGCATCAGTCTGATCACAGAGCGGCTGTGGTGAACCTTGAAAAATGGATGTCAAAACGTGAGATGAAAATGGACAAACATTTTCGCATGACTAGGACACATGCAAGGTGACACATGTATAAGGCCAGGCAGTGGATATTCTGAAAGTAGTATGAGGGTTGTAGGTCACATGACCAGGGAACTATTGAAATTACAAAAGTAAAAAAATTCATGTAAAATCGTGTGAGATGAAAATGAACTAAAGAGTGTGCAATGTGTAGGCCCACTGAGTGGACATTCTGAACCTTGTTTGAGGTCAGTAGGTCACATGACCAAGGAGCTATTGAAATTTAACATATTGAAAAATTCATGTAAAAATCGTCCGAAATGAAAAATGGACAAACGAAAGTTTGTGCTACATTTAAGGCTACTCAGTGGACATTCTGAAACCTTGTTTGAGTCCAGTAGGTCACACCAAAGACCTATTGAAATTAGAAAGTTTGAATAATTAATGTAAAAAAAAACGTGTGAGATAAAACACATCCTGCACCGCATGTCAACACACCGTTCTGCCATCTTTGACTGTAGCCTATAGCGCATGTTCTATATTTGCAGGTTAGGGTTTTGTGCAGGCCTCAGATTTTTCACATGATCAGATATAGTCGGGCGGTTTCGAATGGGTTATTAGCAATTGCGGGCGGGTGACCAAACAGCCGACCTGCGCACCACTAATGTGTGTGTCGTCGTCATATCTAAATACCAGGACTGGATCAATACAACCATCCAAACCGCTGGCTGATTTAGTCAACTACTGTCTATTCTGAAAAACATTGCTATACAGTGAGAAAAAAATGCCATTTAATATAAAAAAAAATGGAGTAACTGGAAAACACAAAGTGTCTTTCTCCTTAAATATTAATTAATATCATATAAAAATCAATAATCAAATGAGCGTGTTGTGAACAGTCAAGTCGTGAAAGTATAACATTGTTCTCTGAATTATTGGGTGATATAACGCCACAATTTAATTTACATTATTGCTTACTTTCCCTCATTTGAAAATCAATTATAAAAAAAAGTAAAACTCCAATTGTTATATTAATTCTTTTAGTACCACATCAACTGCTATAAGCCCCGTCCATCACAACACCAGAGGTGCGTTCAGTTCCCTTGAACGTCTGCTATGTTGCGGAACGTTTCCCCCAAAAGTTCAGAAAAAATAAAAGAACAGACTGAAGTCCGTTTGCTCCTGTTTGGTGGGTGGCGACGTGTGACTTAATGCAACAAGTGATGTATTTAAAGGGCAGTGGTCATGCTGACAGCGTTCCCCAACCCACAACCAAACCAGTTTTTTTTTTTTTAATTGGTCATTCAGTACAGCCCCGTTTCCGTCCAATTGAACGTTTCAGAACGTAAAAACATACTGAATGCAGCCCTGTTGTAAGCCCTGCCTACAAGCATCACGTCTTCTGCAGTGAGAAAGACAAAGAATGAAAGTGAGAGAAACGTAAAAAAAACAACCCATATTTATGTTGATTTATTTTTTGTACTTTCACTATTTGCACATTGTTACAACACTGTATATATACTCATCATCAAGCTGGAGGCCCTGGGTCTCAACCCCACCCTGTGCAACTGGGTCCTGGGCTTCCTGACGGGCCGGCCCCAGGTGGTGAAGGTAGGAAACAACATCTCCACTTTGCTGACCCTCAACACTGTGGCCCCACAAGGGTGCGTGCTCAGCCTCGTCCTGTACTCCCTGTTCACCCACGACTGCATGGTCATGCATGCCTCCAACTCAATCATCAAGTTTGCAGACGACACAACAGTAGTGGGCTTGATTACCAACAACGACGAGAAGGCCTACAGGGAGGAGGTGAGGGCCCTCGGAGTGTGGTGTCAGGAAAATAACCTCTCACTCAACGTCAACAAAACAAAGGAGATGATCGTGGACTTCAGGAAACAGCAGAGAGAGCACCCCCCCTATCCACATCGAAGGGACAGCAGTGGAAAAGGTGGAAAGTTTTAAGTTCCTGGGCGTACACATCACAGACAAACTGAAATGGTCCACCCACACAGACAGTGTGGTGAAGAAGGCGCAACAGCACCTCTTCCAACATCAGGAGGCTGAAGAAATTTGGCTTGTCACCCAAAACCCTGACAAACTTTTACAGATGCACAATCGAGAGCATCCTGTCAGGCTGTATCACCGCCTGGTACGGCAGCTGCTCCGCCCATAACCGGAAGGCTCTCCAGGGTAGTGAGGTCTCCACAACACATCACCGGGGGCAAACTACCTGCCCTCCAGGACACCTACACCACCCGATGTCACAGGAAGGCCAAAAAGATCGTCAAGAACAACAACCACCCGAGCCACTGCCTGTTCACCCCGCTATCATCCAGAAAGCGAGGTCAGTACAGGTGCATCAAAGCGGGGTCCGAGAGACTGAAAAACAGCTTCTATCTCAAGGCCATCAGACTGTTAAATAGCAATTACTAACTCAGAGAGGCTGCTGCCTACATTGAGACAGTCACTTTAAATAATGCCACTTTAAATAATGCCGCTTTAATAATGTTTACATATCTTACATTACTCATATTGGGCAGCAGGTAGCCTAGTGGTTAGAGCATTGAACTAATAACCGAAAGGTTGGTAGATCGAATCCCCGAGCTGACAAGGTAAAAATCTGTCGTTCTGCCCCTGAACAAGGCAGTTTAACCCACTGTTCCTAGGCTGTCATTGTAAATAAGAATTTGTTCTTAACTCACTTGCCTAGTTAAATAAAATATCATATGGATATACTGTATGCCATCGCTCATCCATATATTTATATGTACATATTCTCATTCACCCCTTTAGATTTGTGTGTATTAGGTAGTTGTTGGGGAATTGTTAGATTACTTGTTAGATATTACTGCACTGTCGGAACCAGAAGCACAAGAATTTTGCTACACTCACATTAACATCTGCTAACCATGTATGTGACAAATTAAATTTGATTTGCTGTACATAATGACATTTGAAATGTCTTTATTCTTTTGGAACTTCTGTCGGTGTAATGTTTACTGTTAACTTTTATTGTTTATTTCACTTTTGTTTATTACCTACTTCACTTGCTTTGGCAATGTTAACATATATGTTTCCCATGCCAATAAAGCCCCTTGAATTGAATTGAAACGGACCGAGAGTGCTGCCACGTTCAAATTTCCGACTTCAGTGCGTTCAAAACAATTGGTAACTCGGAAGAAAATGAGCTTCGAATGGGAAAAATCCAACTCTGGAATTTGGGCCTCTTTCTAGAGCACCGACTTTCCGACCTGAACATCACTGACGTCATGATTTGACCTCGTATTCTTCCGAGTTCCCAGTTGTTTTGAACGCATCACAGGGGGTCAGGAGGAGATGAGAGACACCCCACCTACCCAACGGACCAATCAGACTGACACATTAACCTTTTTAACCCCTCGCCCCTGCAGCAATTGGGTTTCCTGGGTAATAACACAATTGCACTTTTCACAAACGAACTCAAACTGCAGAACCAAATAACTCACCTGAAGTGCAGACAAAAAAATATATATTTTATTTATTTATTTAACTAGGCAGGTCAGTTATGAACAAATTCTTATTTTCAATGGCGGCCTAGGAACAGTGGGTTAACTGCATTGTTCAGGGCAGAACGACAGATTTTTACCTTGTCAGCTTCGGGATTTGTTCTAGCAACCTTTCAGTTACTAGTCCAACACTCTAACCACTAGGCTACCTGCTGGTTACTAGTCCAACACTCTAACCACTAGACTACCTGCTAGTCCAACGCTCTAACCACTAGGCTACCTGCTGGTTACTTGTCCAACACTCTAACCACTAGGCTACCTGCTAGTCCAACACTCTAACCACTAGACTACCTGCTAGTCCAACGCTCTAACCACTAGGCTACCTGCTGGTTACTTGTCCAACACTCTAACCACTAGGCTACCAGCTAGTCCAACGCTCTAACCACTAGGCTACCAGCTAGTCCAACGCTCTAACCACTAGGCTACCTGCTAGTCCAACGCTCTAACCACTAGGCTACCTGCTAGTCCAACGCTCTAACCACTAGGCTACCTGCTAGTCCAACGCTCTAACCACTAGGCTACCTGCTAGTCCAACGCTCTAACCACTAGACTACCTGCTAGTCCAACGCTCTAACCACTAGGCTACCTGCTAGTCCAACACTCTAACCACTAGGCTACCTGCTAGTCCAACGCTCTAACCACTAGGCTACCTGCTGGTTACTAGTCCAACGCTCTAACCACTAGGCTACCTGCTGGTTACTAGTCCAACGCTCTAACCACTAGGCTACCTGCTGGTTACTAGTCCAACGCTCTAACCACTAGGCTACCTGCTGGTTACTAGTCCAACGCTCTAACCACTAGGCTACCTGCTGGTTACTAGTCCAACGCTCTAACCACTAGGCTACCTGCTGGTTACTAGTCCAGCGCTCTAACCACTAGACTACCTGCTAGTCCAACACTCTAACCACTAGGTTACCTGCTGGTTACTAGTCCAATGCTCTAACCACTAGGCTACCTGCTAGTCCAACGCTCTAACCACTAGGCTACTTGCTAGTCCAACGCTCTAACCACTAGGCTACCTGCTAGTCCAACGCTCTAACCACTAGGCTACCTGCTAGTCCAACGCTCTAACCACTAGGCTACCTGCTAGTCCAACGCTCTAACCACTAGGCTACCTGCTAGTCCAACGCTCTAACCACTAGACTACCTGCTGGTTACTAGTCCAACGCTCTAACCACTAGGCTACCTGCAGGTTTCTAGTCCAATGCTCTAACCACTAGGCTACCTGCTGGTTACTAGTCCAGCGCTCTAACCACTAGGCTACCTGCTGGTTACTAGTCCAGCGCTCTAACCACTAGACTACCTGCTAGTCCAACACTCTAACCACTAGGTTACCTGCTGGTTACTAGTCCAACGCTCTAACCACTAGGCTACCTGCTAGTCCAACGCTCTAACCACTAGGCTACTTGCTAGTCCAACGCTCTAACCACTAGGCTACCTGCTAGTCCAACGCTCTAACCACTAGGCTACCTGCTAGTCCAACGCTCTAACCACTAGGCTACCTGCTAGTCCAACGCTCTAACCACTAGGCTACCTGCTAGTCCAACGCTCTAACCACTAGGCTACCTGCTAGTCCAACGCTCTAACCACTAGGCTACCTGCTAGTCCAACGCTCTAACCACTAGACTACCTGCTAGTCCAACGCTCTAACCACTAGGCTACCTGCTGGTTACTAGTCCAACGCTCTAACCACTAGACTACCTGCTAGTCCAACGCTCTAACCACTAGGCTACCTGCTAGTCCAACGCTCTAACCACTAGACTACCTGCTAGTCCAACGCTCTAACCACTAGACTACCTGCTAGTCCAACGCTCTAACCACTAGACTACCTGCTTGTCCAACACTCTAACCACTAGGCTACCTGCTTGTCCAACACTCTAACCACTAGGCTACCTGCTAGTCCAACGCTTTAACCACTAGGCTACCTGCTGGTTACTAGTCCAACGCTCTAACCACTAGGCTACCTGCTGGTTACTTGTCCAACGCTCTAACCACTAGGCTACCTGCTGGTTACTAGTCCAACGCTCTAACCACTAGGCTACCTGCTAGTCCAACGCTCTAACCACTAGGCTACCTGCTAGTCCAACGCTCTAACCACTAGACTACCTGCTAGTCCAACGCTCTAACCACTAGGCTACCTGCTGGTTACTAGTCCAACGCTCTAACCACTAGACTACCTGCTAGTCCAACGCTCTAACCACTAGGCTACCTGCTAGTCCAACGCTCTAACCACTAGACTACCTGCTAGTCCAACACTCTAACCACTAGACTACCTGCTAGTCCAACGCTCTAACCACTAGACTACCTGCTTGTCCAACACTCTAACCACTAGGCTACCTGCTAGTCCAACGCTTTAACCACTAGGCTACCTGCTGGTTACTAGTCCAACGCTCTAACCACTAGGCTACCTGCTGGTTACTTGTCCAACGCTCTAACCACTAGGCTACCTGCTGGTTACTAGTCCAACGCTCTAACCACTAGACTACCTGCTAGTCCAACGTTCTAACCACTAGACTACCTGCTAGTCCAACGCTCTAACCACTAGGCTACCTGCTGGTTACTAGTCCAGCGCTCTAACCACTAGACTACCTGCTAGTCCAACGCTCTAACCACTAGACTACCTGCTAGTCCAACGCTCTAACCACTAGGCTACCTGCTAGTCCAACGCTCTAACCACTAGACTACCTGCTAGTCCAACGCTCTAACCACTAGGCTACCTGCTAGTCCAACGCTCTAACCACTAGGCTACCTGCTAGTCCAACGCTCTAACCACTAGGCTACCTGCTAGTCCAACGCTCTAACCACTAGGCTACCTGCTAGTCCAACGCTCTAACCACTAGGCTACCTGCTAGTCCAACACTCTAACCACTAGGCTACCTGCTGGTTACTAGTCCAACACTCTAACCACTAGACTACCTGCTAGTCCAACGCTCTAACCACTAGACTACCTGCTAGTCCAACACTAACCACTAGGCTACCTGCTAGTCCAACACTCTAACCACTAGACTACCTGCTAGTCCAACGCTCTAACCACTAGACTACCTGCTAGTCCAACGCTCTAACCACTAGGCTACCTGCTAGTCCAACGCTCTAACCACTAGGCTACCTGCTGGTTACTAGTCCAACGCTCTAACCACTAGACTACCTGCTAGTCCAACGCTCTAGCCACTAGGCTACCTGCTAGTCCAACGCTCTAGCCACTAGGCTACCTGCTAGTCCAACGCTCTAACCACTAGGCTACCTGCTAGTCCAACGCTCTAACCACTAGGCTACCTCCTAGTCCAACGCTCTAACCACTAGGCTACCTAATCTAGTTGATATTTACATGGTGCAGTCGTCATCACGTCATTATGAGATATGTAACCCTGATATCTATTATGAGATATAGTATGTTATCTAGAGACAGGGTGACACAATTCCCGTAACTTAACCCCAAACTCCCTGTTTTTACAGGAATCCCGGGTGGAGTATTCCCAGACGTCTTGGTTATTCCCTCCCTGATTTATATTTGTGTAACCCCTATCGAGATCATTCATCTACTGTCCTCCAGGGGTCCAATTATGTCAATGACCCACTCACCTTGTGTCCCAGCTCCCTAATGAAAAGGACAGAGTAAAACCTGAAGACTTTCATCTGCAGTTGAATAATGGAC
This sequence comes from Salmo salar, assembly GCF_965601325.2. Classification (NCBI taxonomy): domain Eukaryota; kingdom Metazoa; phylum Chordata; class Actinopteri; order Salmoniformes; family Salmonidae; genus Salmo; species Salmo salar. The sequence goes on from NC_138305.1 coordinate 7,278,169, forward strand.
GCATCGTATTACTTTTAAAAAACACGGAAATCGTTCCAATGGTTTTTTTCCCCCTGTTCATTTTCCACATTTGGATTTTTACCCCAAAAATTCTATCAATTGTTACTTTGGCGTTACATTTTGGTAGTAATTCTCTCTTGGACAAGGTGCATTTTATCAATATATTCGCCTCAATTTACTCTCACATTCGCAATGATAATTATTGATAAAAAGTGACCTTGTCCGAGAGAGATTTGCAAGGGTAAGCCTATGTAACCAACTTCACATAGCCCCCCAGAAGAAAGCCACACAGACACCCACATTTCAGGTTGACTTGTTTTTTATCTGCAGTAAAAGATATAAAACAGTGATGACAAGCATTGACAGGACGGTCACAGCCACAGGCTCTCAGAATATCTCTCTCAGACTGAACAGCAGGCAGACCAACTTTCCAAATAAGGGAGAAGCACTCGAAACCCACTAGTTGTTCTTTCAAAGAAAATGGTAAGTCTGAAGACCTCTCGTATTGCCAACCTTAATACAATGGCAGCAAATATTTTTATGAATTCAACAAACACATAACGAAACTTTTATTTATATCACACCTTTTCTTGAAGTGAATGGTTTCACCCACTACTCTACCCGCGAACTGCGGTGCTCTTTGATATCTACATTGCGCACGAGGTTGATGGAAACTCTATATTTTCACTTTTTATTCACACCTACACGAAACACAGACCTTATAGTTCTAAAATCCCTGATGGGAAAAAAATGATTGGTGTAAAAACGATTGGAACCATTTCCGGGTTTTATGACTCCATACTGTGGTACTCAATAGCCTTGATCTAGATCAGTAATTTTGTTGTAGCCCTGAACCAGCTCACCTGATTCACACAGTCAAGGGCTTGATGATTAGTTGATAAATTGAATCAGGTGTGATAGATCCAGGAATAGATTAAACACATGTGGAAAATCTCAATTGCACACTCCTCACTTCCTCTCTCCCTTCTCTAAACCCATTGGAATTTTGTCATCCAATGGGTTTTGAGAAGGAGGTGAGTGCAGTATGGAACATTGAGCAATGGTGGAAGCATTGTGTGAATCTGTTGTCTTGAGTACAGTTAGTGAGAATGACTGGAGGATGGTAAAGAAGAGTGGAGTAAAAAGGGCTGGAAATTAACAGCAGTTTATGGTTGGAGTGTGATTCACGAGCAATTCCTAGACCACGTCACCTTCCTCACCCTCCTAGAACACCTCACCCTCCTAGACCACCTCACCTTCCCCACCCTCCTAGAACACCTCACATTCCTCACCCTCCTAGACGACCTCACCCTCCTAGAACACCTCACCTTCCTCACCCTCCTAGACCACCTCACCCTCCTAAACCACCTCACCTTCCTCACCCTCCTAGAACACCTCACCCTCCTAAACCACCTCACCTTCCTCACCCTCCTAGAACACCTCACCCTCCTAGACCACCTCACCTTCCTCACCCTCCTAGAACACCTCACCCTCCTAGACCACCTCACCTTCCTCACCCTCCTAGAACACCTCACCCTCCTAGACCACCTCACCTTCCTCACCCTCCTAGAACACCTCACCCTCCTAGACCACCTCACCTTCCTCACCCCCCTCTCACCTTCCTCACCCTCCTAGACCCTCTCACCTTCCTCACCCTCCTAGAACACCTCACCTTCCTCACCCTCCTAGACCACCTCACCCTCCTAAACCACCTCACCTTCCTCACCCTCCTAGAACACCTCACCCTCCTAAACCACCTCACCTTCCCCACCCTCCTAGAACACCTCACATTCCTCACCCTCCTAGACGACCTCACCCTCCTAGAACACCTCACCTTCCTCACCCTCCTAGACCACCTCACCCTCCTAGACCACCTCACCCTCCTAGAACACCTCACCTTCCTCACCCTCCTAGAACACCTCACCCTCCTAGACCCACTCACCTTCCTCACCCTCCTAGACCACCTCACCCTCCTAGAACACCTCACCCTCCTAGACCCTCTCACCTTCCTCACCCTCCTAGAACACCTCACCCTCCTAAACCACCTCACCTTCCTCACCCTCCTAGAACACCTCACCCTCCTAGACCACCTCACCTTCCTCACCCTCCTAGAACACCTCACCCTCCTAGACCACCTCACCTTCCTCACCCTCCTAGAACACCTCACCCTCCTAGACCACCTCACCTTCCTCACCCTCCTAGAACACCTCACCCTCCTAGACCACCTCACCTTCCTCACCCTCCTAGAACACCTCACCCTCCTAGACCACCTCACCTTCCTCACCCCCCTCTCACCTTCCTCACCCTCCTAGACCCTCTCACCTTCCTCACCCTCCTAGAACACCTCACCTTCCTCACCCTCCTAGACCACCTCACCCTCCTAAACCACCTCACCTTCCTCACCCTCCTAGAACACCTCACCCTCCTAAACCACCTCACCTTCCCCACCCTCCTAGAACACCTCACATTCCTCACCCTCCTAGAACACCTCACCCTCCTAGAACACCTCACCTTCCTCACCCTCCTAGACCATCTCACCCTCCTAAACCACCTCACCTTCCTCACCCTCCTAGACCCTCTCACCTTCCTCACCCTCCTAGAACACCTCACCTTCCTCACCCTCCTAGACCACCTCACCCTCCTAAACCACCTCACCTTCCTCACCCTCCTAGAACACCTCACCCTCCTAAACCACCTCACCTTCCCCACCCTCCTAGAACACCTCACATTCCTCACCCTCCTAGACGACCTCACCCTCCTAGAACACCTCACCTACCTCACCCTCCTAGAACACCTCACCCTCCTAGAACACCTCACCCTCCTAGAACACCTCACCCTCCTAGAACACCTCACCCTCCTAGAACACCTCACCCTCCTAGAACACCTCACCTTCCTCACCCTCCTAGAACACCTCACCTTCCTCACCCTCCTAGACCAACTCACCCTCCTAGAACACCTCACCCTCCTAAACCACCTCACCTTCCTCACCCTCCTAGACCACCTCACCCTCCTAGAACACCTCACCCTCCTAGAACACCTCACCCTCCTAGACCACCACACCTTCCTCACCCTCCTAGACCACCTCACCTCCCTAGACCACCTCACCCTCCTAGACCACCTCACCTTCCTCACCCTCCTAGAACACCTCACCTACCTCACCCTCCTAGACCACCTCACCCTCCTAGACCACCTCACCCTCCTAGAACACCTCACCTACCTCACCCTCCTAGAACACCTCACCCTTCTAAACCACCTCACCTTCCTAACCCTCCTAGAACACCTCACCCTCCTAGAACACCTCACCCTCCTAGACCACCACACCTTCCTCACCTTCCTAGACCACCTCACCTTCCTAGACCACCTCACCCTCCTCACCCTCCTAGACCACCTCACCCTCCTAGACCACCTCACCCTCCTAGAACACTTCACCCTCCTAGAACACTTCACCCTCCTAGAACACTTCACCCTCCTAGAACACCTCACCTTCCTCACCCTCCTAGACCACCTCACCTTCCTAGACCACCTCACCTTCCTAGACCACCTCACCCTCCTAAACCACCTCACCCTCCTAAACCACCTCACCCTCCTAAACCACCTCACCTTCCTAAACCACCTCACCTTCCTCACCCTCCTAGACCACCTCACCCTCTTAGAACACCTCACCCCCTAGAACACCTCACCCTCCTAAACCACCTCACCTTGCTAAACCACCTCACCTTCCTCACCCTCCTAGACCACCTCACCTTCCTCACCCTCCTAGAACACCTCACCCTCCTAGAACACCTCACCCTCCTAGAACACCTCACCTACCTCACCCTCCTAGAACACCTCACCCTCCTAAACCACCTCACCTTCCTCACCCTCCTAGAACACCTCACCCTCCTAGAACACCTCACCCTCCTAGAACACCTCACCCTCCTAGACCACCACACCTTCCTCACCCTCCTAGACCACCTCACCTTCCTAGACCACCTCACCCTCCTAGACCACCTCACCTTCCTCACCCTCCTAGAACACCTCACCTTCCTCACCCTCCTAGAACACCTCACCCTCCTAGAACACCTCACCCTCCTAGAACACCTCACCTACCTCACCCTCCTAGACCACCTCACCCTCCTAGACCACCTCACCTACCTCACCCTCCTAGACCACCTCACCCTCCTAGACCACCTCACCCTCCTAGAACACCTCACCCTTCTAAACCACTTCACCTACCTCACCCTCCTAGACCACCTCACCCTCCTAGAACACCTCACCCTCCTAGACCACCACACCTTCCTCACCTTCCTAGACCACCTCACCTTCCTAGACCACCTCACCCTCCTCACCCTCCTAGACCACCTCACCCTCCTAGACCACCTCACCCTCCTAGAACACTTCACCCTCCTAGAACACCTCACCTTCCTCACCCTCCTAGACCACCTCACCCTCCTAGACCACCTCACCTTCCTAGACCATCTCACCTTCCTAGACCACCTCACCCTCCTAAACCACCTCACCTTCCTCACCCTCCTAGACCACCTCACCTTCCTAGACCACCTCACCTTCCTCACCCTCCTAGACCACCTCGCCCTCCTAGACCACCTCACCCTCCTAGACCACCTCACCTTCCTAAACCACCTCACCTTCCTCACCCTCCTAGACCACCTCACCCTCCTAGACCACCTCACCTTCCTCACCCTCCTAGACCACCTCACCCTCCTAGAACACCTCACCCTCCTAGAACCCTCACCCTCCTAGACCACCTCACCCTCCTAGACCACCTCACCTTCCTGACCCTCCTAGAACACCTCACCTTGATCCAAGATGGCGTAGCAGTCAGACGTCTGTTGTCTAGTCCCGTCCCATGTATATATATTTTTCTTTGTATATATTTCATATATATTTTTTATAATTTTTTAAAATCTCAATTCCCATCTACGGACTGAACATACTCTCTTTCAATCCGCCTCACCCGATGTGGTATGGCTCTGCAATTGTTTTTTACACTTTAGAACCGGAACCCCCAACAGAAGGGTGATGTGGTCTAAGATGGCGCCGGAGGAAATGGCTGCCGTTTTACGGTCTCCTAACCAATTGTGCTATTATGTGTTTTTTTTTGTTGTTGTTGCGATATTTGTAAATTATTTTGTAATGTTTCTGCAAACGTATCTTACGGCACAAAATAGCTTCTGGATATCAGGACAGCGATCACTCACCTCGGATTAGACAAAGATTTTTTTCAACAACAAGCAGGACGAAGAGGACGAAGAGCCGGATGCCTCGTCCGGACCCGCAGAAGGCGCAGAATGCGCCAACGTGCAATCATTGGACAATAAACTAGACGAGGTACGATCACGAATATCCTACCAACGGGACATCAAAAACTGTAATATCCTATGTTTCACGGAATTGTGGCTGAATGACGACATGGATATTCAGCAAGTGGGATATACGCTGCACCGGCAGGATAGAACAGCACACTCCGGTAAGACGAGGGGGGGCGGTCTGTGCATATTTGTAAACAACAGCTGGTGCACGAAATCTAAGGAAGTCTCTATAGATTTTGCTCGCCTGAAGTAGAGTATATTGTGATAAATTGCAGGCCACACTACTTGCCTAGAGAGTTCTCAGCTATACTTTTCGTGGCTGTTTATTTACCACCACAAACAGATACGGGCACTAAGACCACACTCAGTCAGCTGTATAAGGAAATAAGCAAACAGGAAACCACTCACCCAGAGGCGGCGCTCCTAGTGGCCGGAGACTTTAATGCAGGGAAACTTAAATCAGTTCTACCAGATTTCTATCAACATGTTAAATGTGCAACCAGAGGGAAAACAATTCTAGATCACCTGTACTCCACACACAGAGACGCGTACAAAGCTCTCCCTCGCCCTCCATTTGGTAAATCCAACCACAACTCTATCCTCCTGATTCCTGCTTACAAGCAAAAATTAGAGCAGGAAGCACCAGTGACTCGGTCTATAATAAAGTGGTCAGATGAAGCAGATGCTAAACTACAGGACTGTTTTGCTATCAGAGACTGGAACATTGAGGAATACACCACATCAGTCACTGTCGTCCCCACAGTGACTGTACGTACTTACCCCAACCAGAAGCCATGGATTACAGGCAACATTGGCACTGAGTTAAAGGGTAGAGCTGCCGCTTTCAAGGTGCACGACTCTAACCCGGAAGCTTACAAGAAATCCTGCTATGCCCTGCGACGAACCATCAAACAGGCAAAGCATCAATACAGGGCTAAGATTGAATCATACTACACCGGCTCCGACGCTCGTCGGATGTGGCAGGGCTTGCAAACTATTACAGACTACAAAGGGAAGCACAGCCGCGAGCTGCCCAGTGACGCGAGCTGCCCAGTGACACAAGCCTACCAGATGAGTTAAATCACTTCTTTGCTCGCTTCGAGGCAATCAACACTGAGGCATGCATGAGAGCATCAGCTGTTCCGGACGACTGTGTGATCACGCTCTCCGTAGATGATGTGAGTAAGACCTTTAAACAGGTCAACATACATAAGGCTGCGGAGCCAGATGGATTACCAGGACGTGTGCTCCGGGCATGTGCTGACCAACTGGCAGGTGTCTTCACTGACATTTTCAACATGTCCCTGATTGAGTCTGTAATACCAACATGTTTCAAGCAGACCACCATAGTCCCTGTGCCCAAGAACACAAAGGCAACATGCCTAAATGACTACAGACCCGTAGCACTCACGTCCGTAGCCATGAAGTGCTTTGAAAGGCTGGTAATGGCTCACATCAACACCATTATCCCAGAAACCCTAGACCCACTCCAATTTGCATACTGCCCCAACAGATCCACAGATGATGCAATCTCTATTGCACTCCACACTGCCCTTTCCCACCTGGACAAAAGGAACACCTATGTGAGAATGCTATTCATAGACTACAGCTCAGTGTTCAACACCATAGTACCCTCAAAGCTCATCACTAAGCTAAGGAACCTGGGACTAAACACCTCCCTCTGCAACTGGATCCTGGACTTCCTGACGGGCCGCCCCCAGGTGGTGAGGGTAGGTAGCAACACATCTGCCACGCTGGTCCTCAACACTGGAGCTCCCCAGGGGTGCGTGCTCAGTCCCCTCCTGTACTCCCTGTTCACCCACGACTGCATGGCCAGGCACGAGTCCAACACCATCATTAAGTTTGCAGACGACACAACAGTGGTAGGTCTGATCACCGACAATGACGAGACAGCCTACAGGGAGGAGGTCAGAGACCTGGCCGGGTGGTGCCAGAATAACAACCTATCCCTCAATGTAACCAAGACTAAGGAGATGATTGTGGACTACAGGAAAAGGTGCACGGAGCACATCCCCATTCTCATCGACAGGGCTGTAGTGGAGCAGGTTGAGAGCTTCAAATTCCTTGGTGTCCACATCAACAACAAATTAGAATGGTCCAAACACATCAAGACAGTTGTGAAGAGGGCACGACAAAGCCTATTCCCCCTCAGGAAACTAAAAAGATTTGGCATGGGTCCTGAGATCCTCAAAAGGTTCTACAGCTGCAACATCGAGAGCATCCTGACCGGTTGCATCACTGCCCGGTACGGCAATTGCTTGGCCTCCGACCGCAAGGCACTTCAGAGGGTAGTGCGTACGGCCCAGTACATCACTGGGGCAAAGCTGCCTGCCATCCAGGACCTCTACAACAGGCGGTGCCAGAGGAAGGCCCTAAAAATTGTCAAAAACCCCAGCCACCCCAGTCATAGACTGTTCTCTCTACTACCGCATGGCAAGCGGTACCGGAGTCCCAAGTCTAGGACAAATAGGCTTCTCAACAGTTTTTACCCCCAAGCCATAAGACTCCTAAACAGGTAACCAAATGGTTACCCGGACTATTTGCATTGTGTGCCCCCCCCCCCCCCCCAACCCCTCTTTTACGCTGCTGCTACTCTCTGTTTATCTTATATGCAGGGTCACTTTAGCTATATGTTCATGTACATACTACCTCAATGGCCCGACCAACCAGTGTTCCCGCACATTGGCTAACCGGGCTATCTGCATTGTGTCCCACCACCCGCCAACTCCTCTTTTTACGCTACTGCTACTCTCTGTTCATCATATATGCATAGTCACTTTAACCATACCTACATGTACATACTACCTCAATAAGCCTGACTAACCGGTGTCTGTATATAGCCTTGCTACTGTTATTTTCAAATGTATTTTTACTGTTGTTTTTATTTCTTTACTTACCCACACACACACACACACACACACACACACACACACACACACGCACACAGACACAGACACATACCTTTTTTTCACACAATTGGTTAGAGCCTGTAAGTAAGCATTTCACTGTAAGGTCTATACCTGTTGTATTCGGCGCACGTGACAAATAAACTAGATTGGATTTGAGAAGCTAGCTAGCTAACTAGCTACTAGCTAGTAGTCAGTTAGCCACTGCTAGAGGTCATAACCGTTAACTCGGCCAGTCTCAGCCCGGTCAATTCCTGCCAGTCTGCACAGCGCGATATCAACCCAGAGCATATAGGACTGCTTTTTCTCTACCACATCTCCGGATTCCTATCGCAAGCTCTGAACCTTGACAGCGGATCATCGCAGCTAGCTAGCTGCTATCCGAGTGGCTGCTCCTGGCTAACGTCTCTGTCCCGAAGCAAAAAAACTGCTGAAGAGGTCCATCTGCCAATTTCTTGGGCTACAATACCTATTTTGGTTCACCCCAGACTTGACTGCCCTTGACCAGCACAAAAACATCCTGTGATGTTCTACATTAGCGTCGAATAGCCCCACGATAGGCAACTTTTCAGGGAAGTCAGGAACCAATGTATTCAGTCAGTTAGGAAAGCTAAGGCTAGCTTTTTCAAACAGAAATGTTCATCTTGTAGCACTAATTCCAAAACGTTTTGGGACACTGTAAAGTCCATGGAGAATAAGAGCACCTCCTCCCAGCTGCCCACTGCACTGAGGATAGCAAAACCCACCCGTAGCATGCGCTCCAGCAGGTATATTTCACTGGTCACCCCCAAAGCCAACACTGCCTTTGGCCGCCTTTCCTTCCAGTTCTCTGCTACCAATGACTGGAACGAATTGCACAAATCACTGAAACTAGAGTCTTATATCTCCCTCTCTAACTTTAAGCATCAGCTGTCAGAGCAGCTTACCGATCACTGTACCTGTACACAGCCAATCTGTAAATAGCACACCCAACTACCTCATCCCCATATTGTTATTTATCCTCTTGCTCTTTTGCACCCCAGTATCTTTACTTGCACATCTATCACTCCAGTGTTAATGCTAAATTGTAATTATTTCGCCTCCAAGGGCTATTTATTGCCTTACCTCCCTACTCTTCTACATTTGCACACACTGTACATAGATGTTTATATTGTGTTATTGACTGTACGTTTATTCCATGTGTAACTCTGTGTTGTTGTTTTTGTCGCACTGCTTTGCTTTATCTTGGCCAGTTGTAAATGAGAACTTGTTCTCGACTGGCCTACCTGGTTAAATAAAGGGGGAAATATAAATAAAAATGACTGACTAATGCAGTGTTGTATATAGTGGTGTATATAGTGATATTACTCCCTACTGAGGAATGCATTGTAGACCTGACTAGAACTGGTCCTAGATCAGTGGAGCTCCTTACTGAATAATGCAGTGTTGCTTTGGCATCCTGACTAGAACTGGTCCTAGATCAGTGGAGCTCCTCACTGAATAATGCAGTGTTGCTCTGGCATCCTGACTAGAACTGGTCCTAGATAAAGAATAGCAGCTCTATCTGCCAACTCTACCAGCTTTTCTTGATAGTATAAAGTTAAATGCAGAACATGAATACAAGCTGCTGACAGAATGTGTTATTAGTATTGATACACACTTCATTTTTATCTCAAGACAAACCTGTATAAATATAAATGCAGTTTTTAAAAAGTATTGATGAGTATTAAGAAATATTAAATATCTCCATTGAAAAATAGGTATGCTGACCTTATAGTAAGTAGTGCACTACTTTTGACCAGGGTCCACAGGGAAGTAGTGCACTATGTAGTGAATAGGGTGCCATTTGTGACTCAAAGGGAAAATAACGAGTGAAAGGTGAAACCTCTGTAAATGATGTAACTTTCTTGTGTAACTGAGTCATTGGGTTTTCATACGAATGGAATGACTTCGTTGTTGGCATTCTGTCTCTACTATTGGTGCAAAGATTCTCTTCTTCAACAGACTGAGTGGGCTAACAGTGTAACCATGTACTTCTATTCTAGCAACTAAACTAGACAGTAAACTACTTTTTGTGGATCGAGGGTCATTGTGTAAAGCTCTAATAATACTGGAGTAAATTATATACTCTTGTTTCTCCTTTTATCATTTGTTTTGTCATTGTCATCTTGTTTTACACATTCAGTCATCTTGTTTTAAAGAAATTGTGATTTAAGGTGATGAATGGTGACATTTAAGTAAAGTGTGTGTGTGTGTGTGTGTGTGTGTGTGTGTGTGTGTATGCTTGTGTGTTTCCACTTTGAGGTGAACATCAGACCACATCCTCTATAATAAGTATAAAGAGAGAGATCAGAGAGCATCACAGCACAATAGACTCTGAACTACAGAGGTTACATCAGAGTTAAATAACCATGATCCTCTCTACAGCAGCCAGTTTCTGGACCTCTACCATGATCCTTCTATATCTGCACTCAGGTAGGGGTGTGTGTGTGTGTGTTTATGTTATCCAACAAATATATATATATTATTATTTCTCTAATGAATTACAGTTGGTGTTTTGTCCCTGCTCCTAGGTGACTGTGCAGAGATCATTGGTGGAAAGGAGGTGACGCCTCACTCCTTACCCTACATGGCTCTACTGGAGGACAACAAAGGAAACAAAATGTGTGGAGGAATCCTGATCCACCAGCAATGGGTCCTGACTGCAGCCCACTGTACTGAGTAGGTCCAATATCAGTGTTGTTGTCCATGTACAGATGCTGTCACTGTAATGGTTTGCTTAGCAAATCCGTCTCAAATGTTAGATTTTTTGGCGTTGTGCTTCTGAGATTGTGTCATTGTAGTTGTTGGGCTGCGTCCTTCAGCTGATCTAACAGAAGGTTGTGTTTCTGTCTGAAGCATCAACAAGGTGTTTCTAGGGGTCCACTCCATCAAACAGGAGGAGAAGGAGACTAGACAGGTCCGTAAGGTTAAAGGTCGCATCCCTCATCCCTGTTATGACCCCGACATCAAAGTCAACGACATCATGCTGCTGAAGGTCAGTCACTACCGTGGTGTCAGCCATTCTTTAATTCTAGAGACAGTTGAAGGAGAATTGCCACAAACTTCTTCTTCTTCTTTCCAGTTGGATAAGAAAGTAAAGCCGACTAAGGCGGTGAAACCTCTAGCGTTACCTGTCCCTGTGGCAGACGTCCAAGCAGGGACCAACTGCTCAGTGTCTGGATGGGGAGCCACCAAGAACAATGCTAAAACCATGTCTGACGTCCTGAAATCTACCATTGTCACCGTGATCGACAGGAGGAAGTGTAACTCTGCAGAATACTACAACATGTCCCCAATCATCACCTACAGCATGCTGTGTGCCGGCTCTGTGGACAACACCAGGGTGGACTCATGTCAGGTGTGTGTTCGTCTCAGAGGAGGCTGGTGGGAGGAGCTGTAGGAGGACGGACTCATTGTAACAGCTGGAATGGAATTATTGGAACGGTGTCCAACACATCAAACAGATGGAAACCACATGTTGGACTCTGTTCCATCGATGCCATTCCAGCCATTACAATGAGCCCATCCTCCTAAAACTCCTCCTACCAGCCTCCTGTGTGTGTGTCTGTGTGTGTGTGTCTGTGTGTGTGTCTGAGTGTGTGTGTGTGTGTGTGTGTCAGTGTACCCGCTGATAAAAGTTGTAATATATTTTGCAGGGAGCCAATGATCAAGCATTGATTAATGCGTTAAACTGTATATATTGTTTGTAAATGACAAAGTAATCACGTATGAATTGATGTGCTGTGTGTTTCAGGGAGACTCTGGTGGCCCGTTGGTGTGTGTTAAAGTAATATATGTGCTGTGTGTTTCAGGGAGACTCTGGTGGCCCGTTGGTGTGTGTTAAAGTAATATATGTGCTGTGTGTTTCAGGGAGACTCTGGTGGCCCGTTGGTGTGTGTTAAAGTAATATATGTGCTGTGTGTTTCAGGGAGACTCTGGTGGCCCGTTGGTGTGTGTTAAAGTAATATATGTGCTGTGTGTTTCAGGGAGACTCTGGTGGCCCGTTGGTGTGTGTTAAAGTAATATATGTGCTGTGTGTTTCAGGGAGACTCTGGTGGCCCGTTGGTGTGTGTTAAAGTAATATATGTGCTGTGTGTTTCAGGGAGACTCTGGTGGCCCGTTGGTGTGTGTTAAAGTAATATATGTGCTGTGTGTTTCAGGGAGACTCTGGTGGCCCGTTGGTGTGTGTTAAAGTAATATATGTGCTGTGTGTTTCAGGGAGACTCTGGTGGCCCGTTGGTGTGTGGAGGTGAGCTAAGGGGAGTCGTGTCCTTCGGTATAAAATGTGGCATCAAGACCAAACCTGGAGTGTACACACTCATATCAAGAATGAACCTTGACTGGATCAACAAAACCATGCGGAAGTCATTGATTGACTGATTGACACCTGCTTTCTCAGGCTTTTCTCAATAATTGTGAAATTATTTAATGTTTACTGAATTAGGAATTATAGCTCATGTGCTGGAAGCTGTGAAGTATGTTTGAACTCTTGACAATCTTTGCTCTCTAAAATTAAAATGTGAAAACAAACAGACATTTCAGGTGTTTTACTCTCCTTTTAGTTGTTATATGTTCAACCTGACATGTCAAGTCTTGTACTAGTTGTAAATAAATCACATGCGATAGTGAAAGACTGGAAGTGTCGTCTTTTTAAACATGAAAGTAACACAGTGAATAACTATTATGGACATTTTCAGAAATTACAACGCAAAAATAAAAACATGTCCTATTTGTAGCACCTTCAATACATGCATTTCTATAGCCCCCAAAGTATATTTTTACAGTGGAGTATCAAAAATGGCTTTGCGGTGGCTTGAAAACAGCGCCCCCCTGTCTGTCATCTGGTGTAAACAAAATCAAATAAAAAATAGTTGTCACATGCGCCTCATACAACAGTTGTAGACTTTAACGTGAAATTCTTACTTACAAGCCCTTAACCAATAATGCATTTCAAGAAATAGAGTTAAGAAATTATTTGCTAAATAAAATGTAGTACTTTTTTTATATAAAGTAACACAATAAATAACAATAACGAGGCTATATACAGGGGGTACCGGTACCGAATCAATGTGCGGTTAGTTGAGGTAATTTGTACATGTAGGTAGGGGTGAAGTGACTATGCATAGATAATAAACAGCGAGTAGCAGCAGTGTAAAAATTAAGGGGGGAGGGGGTGTCAATACAAATAGTCCGGGTGGCCATATGATTAATTGCTCGCCAGTCTTATGGATTGGGGGTAGAAGCTGTAAAGGAGTCGTTTGGACCAAGACTTGGCGCTCCGGTACCACTTGCTATGATGTAAGAGAGAGAACGGTCTATGACTTTGGTGACTAGAGTCTTTGACAATTTTTTGGGTCTTCAATACCCGACTAAGATCGAATCGTACTACACCGGCTCTAACGCTCGTCGGATGTGGCAGGGCTTGCAAACCAATACAGACTACAAAGGGAGCACAGCCGAGAGCTGCCCAGTGACACGAGCCTACCAGACGAGCTAAACTACTTCTATGCTCGCTTCGAGGCAAATAACACTGAAACATGGATGAGAGCACCAGCTGTTCTGGAAGACTGTGTGATCACGCTCTCCGCTTCTGATGTGAGTAAGACCTTTAAACAGGTCAATGTTCACAAGGCCGTAGGGCCAGATGAATTATCAGGACATGTACTGCGCGCTTTCTCTGACCAACTGGCAAGTGTCTTCACTGACATTTTCAACAGCTCCCTGTCCAAGTCTGTAATACCAACATGTTTTAAACAGACCACCATAGTCCCTGTGCCCAAGAACACTAAGGTAACCTGCCTAAACAGCTACCGACCCTGGGACTGATCACCGACAATTATGAGACAGCCTATAGGGAGGAGGTCAGAGACCTGACCGTGTGGTGCAAGGACAACAACCTCTCCCTCAATGTGATCAAGACAAAGGAGATGATTGTGGACTACAGGAAAAAGAGGACCGAGCACGACCCCATTCTCATCGACGGGGCTGCAGTGGAACAGGTTGAGAGCTTCAAGTTCCTTGGTGTCCACATCACCAACAAACTAACATGGTCCAAGCACACCAAGACAGTCGTGAAGAGGGCACGACAAAACCTATTCCCCCTCAGGAGACTGAAAAGATTTGGCATGGGTCCTCAGATCCTCAAAAGGTTCTACAACTGCACCATCGAGAGCATCCTGACTGGTTGCATCACTGCCTGGTATGGCAACTGCTCGGCCTCCGACCGCAAGGCACTACAAAGGGTAGTGTACTGGGACCAAGCTTTCTGCCATCCAGGACCTCTATACCAGGCGGTGTCAGAGGAAGGCCCTAAAAATGTTCAATGACTCCAGCCACCCTAGTCATAGACTGTTCTCTCTGCTACCGCACGGCAAGCTGTACCGGAGTGCCAAGTCTAGGTCCAAGAAGCTTCTAAACAGCTTCTACCCCCAAGCCATAAGACTCCTGAACATCTAGTCAAATGGCTTCCCAGACTATTTGCAGTGCCTCTAACCACCTCATTACACCATTGCTACTCTCTGTTGTCATCTATGCGTAGTCACTTTAATAACTCTACCTACATGTACATACGACCTCAAATAACCGGTGCCACCGGACATTGACTCTGTATTGGTACCCACTCTGTATATAGTCTCGCTACTGTTATTTTACTGCTGCTCTTTAATTACTTGTTACTTTTATCTCTTATTCTTATCTGTATTTTTTTTAAACTGCATTGTTGGTTAGGGGCTCGTAAGTAAGCACCTGTTGTATTCAGCATTTCACTGTAAGGTCTACACCTGCTGTATTCGGTGCATGTGACTAATACAATTTGATTTGATTTGATTTGACATCTGTTCATACATTACAATCCATCCATGTAGTTTCTGAGAAATGGGACAGTTTAGTTTTCATCTCAGATCTCATCACAATGACAGTCATGGTTTGTCATGAACCCTGTGGTTTCACCGTATGGGGGTCTGTGGTGAGTCTGCCATCAAAGCATTTCATCATGTCAGCCATTTCTCTGAACTAGCTGGCACTAACCCTATCCCTGCAACCAAGTGCCAGAGATGCTAGCTAGTGGGAAGCTTGAGACACACTTCTTCAGGCCGTGGTTGTAAATAAGAATTTGTTTTTCATTGACCTACCTGTTAAATTAAAAGGTAAAAAAGGAATAAACGCTGGAGATAATTAAACCACCCTTGAATGACACAGAAGCGGCTTGTTTCATGGATGTGTTGTGTGCTTTCACATTTCATCAGTGAAGCTGGAAGCTGATTGATAGCTGACGATGTTTAGGTAATACAGATAACTCGTCTCAGTAAAACAGCAGCGTTTGTGTTAAAGCATGCTGGGGAACAGGAAGTTCAACAGGAAGCTACAAACGGCACCCTATTCCCTGTGTGCATTACTTGACCAGGGCCCATATGGATTGGGTGTCATTTGGGACACACTCCCCTGTTAGTGTGAGATACATCTGAAGAAAACCAGTGGTGTTTGCAGATGCAGATAGAGCCAGAAGGAAAGCCTGACTGTGTCTGTGGGTTAGTTTACTGACAGCCTGTCAGCTACAGGTGGGGGGATGTCAGAGAGCTGCACAATACAGGCAGGCAGTTATGCTGACTCAGTGTTTCAGGGTAGTTAGTGAGTTAGTGAACCACTGTGTGAGAGGAAACTAGCGAGGTAGGGGCTGGGGAGGTGGTGGAGGTCTTCAGTTTCACAATCACTGATAGACTTGGTGTTCCACTGAGTGCCTCACACCTCACTCTGCCCAGTGTTATGGGAATTGGTTATGATCACACAGTGTGTGTATACTGGATCCTGGACTACTGTCACTGTGGGGACGACGTCATCGATGCACTTATTGATGAAGCCAATGACTGATGTGGTCGACACCTCAATGCCATCGGAGGAATCCCGGAACATGTTCCAGTCTGAGCTAGCGAAACAGTCCTGTAGTTTAGCATCTGCTTCATCTGACCACTTTTTTATTGATCTGGTCACTGGTGTTTCCTGCTTTATTTGTTGCTTGTAAGCAGCAATCAGAAGGATAGAATTATTGTCAGATTTGCCAAATGGAGAGCGAGTGAGAGCTTTGTATGCGTCTCTGTGTGTGGAGTAGAGGTGGTCCACACACATTTAACATTTAACATGCTGATAGAAAGTTGATAAAATGGACCGAAGTTTCACCTGCATTAAAGTCCCCGGCTACTAGGAGAGCCGCCTCTGGGTGAGCGTGTTCTCATTTAATGCTGTCTTAGTGCCAGACTCTGACTGTGGTGGTATGTAAATAGCTACAAAGAATACAGATGAGAACTCTCTCGGTAGGTAGTGTGGTCTACAGCTTATCATGAGATGATCTACCTCAGGCGAGCAATAGCTCGAGACTTCCTTAGATATCGTGCACCAACTGTTGTTTACAGAAATACATAGACCGCCGCCCTTTGTCTTACCAGAAGCTGTTCTATCCTGCCGGTACATCGTATAACCAGGCAGATGTATGTTGGTAAATACATAGACCGCCCCCCCAATGGCCATGCTAGTCCCTCTACGATCATTCCCCCCACCCCCTCAACAGTCTTTACTCTGGCTTCACCCCAATGGACATTTATTTATTAATCACTGTTACAGTTGTTATGATGTATATAGATATGTATATAGTGGTGAATATAGTGGTCTATATCGTGATGTATATAGTGATGTATATAGTGATGTATATAGTGATGTATATAGTGGTGTATATAGTGATGTATATAGTAATGGATATAGTGGTGTATATAGTGGTGTATATAGTGGTGTATATAGAGATGTATATAGTGGTGTATATAGTGGTGTATATAGTAATGGATATAGTGGTATATATAGTGGTGTATATAGTGGTGTATATAGTGGTGTATATAGTGATGTATATAGTGGTGTATATAGTGGTGTATATTGTGATGTATATAGTGGTATATATAGAGATGTATATAGCTCCCTACTGAGGAATGCATTATAGACCTGATTAGAACTGGTCCTAGATCAGTGGAGCTCCTTACTGAATAATGCAGTGTTGCTCTGGCATCCTGACTAGAACTGGTCCTAGATCAGTGGAGCTCCTTACTGAATAATGTAGTGTTGCTCTGGCATCCTGATTAGAACTGGTCCTAGATCAGTGGAGCTCCTTACTGAATAATGTAGTGTTGCTCTGGCATCCTGACTAGAACTGGTCCTAGATCAGTGGAGCTCCTTACTGAATAATGCAGTGTTGCTCTGGCATCCTGACTAGAACTGGTCCTAGATAAAGAATAGCAGCTCTATCTGCCAACTCTACCAGCTTTTCTTGATAGTATAAAGTTAAATGCAGAACATGAATACAAGCTGCTGACAGAATGTGTTATTAGTATTGATACACAGTTGATTTTTATCTCAAGACAAACCTGTATAAATATAAATGCAGGTTTTTTTTAAGTATTGATGAGTATTTAGAATGATTAAATATTTAAGCTGCTGCTTTTGACATGTCTCCATTGAAAAATAGGTATGCTGACCTTATTATTAACGAAGAACGTAAACATTATAGACCACACATTGTCAGTCAGCATGATATTAATGCTTGGCATGGAAACAGTGCTCCTACCTGTCTGTCTAAGACAATAAATGTACGTGATTTTTTATCTAATAAAGTATGCATTTTATAATCACTAAACATAGTCTTCATCCCCAAATGGCACCCTACTCCCTACATAGTGCACTAGATTTGACCATGGTCCACAGGGAAGTATTGCACTACTTTTGACCAGGATCCATAGGGAAGTTGTGCACTACTTTTGACCAGAATCCATAGGGAAGTAGTGCACTACTTCTGACCAGAATCCATAGGGAAGTAGTGCACTACTTCTGACCAGGGTCCATAGAGAAGTAGTGCACTACTTTTGACCAGGGTCCATAGGGAAGTAGTGCACTACTTTTGACCAGGGTCCATAGGGAGGTAGTGCACTACTTTTGACCAGGATCCATAGGGAAGTAGTGCACTACCTTTGACCAGGGTGCGTGCTGGTGGCAGGGAAGTCAGGCGTAAGAGATCGAACTTGGTATAAAACGGAGCAGTTTAATAAGTGCTCAAAAACTCAGAAAACCAAAATATTCAAAATAATACAAGTGGTACAAAACCCGTCGCACACCAGAACATATCTTGCACATAACTTACAAATAAACAATCACCGACAAGGACAATGAGGGTGGACCAGAGGGTTAAATACACAACATGTAATGAATGGGATTGGAACCAGGTGTGATGGAAGACAAGACAAAACCAAAGGAAAATGAAAAGAGGATCAGCGATGGCTAGAAGGTCGGCGACTTTGACCGCCACCCGAACAGGTGAAAAGATTATTTTCTTTAACAGACTGAGTGGGCTAACAGTGTAACCATGTACTTCTATTCTAGAAACTAAACTAGACAGTAAACTACTTTTTGTGGATCGAGGGTCATTGTGTAAAGCTCTAATAATACTGGAGTAAATTATATACTCTTGTTTCTCCTTTTATCATTTGTTTTGTCATTGTCATCTTGTTTTACACATTCAGTCATCTTGTTTTAAAGAAATTGTGATTTAAGGTGATGAATGGTGACATTTAAGTAAAGTGTGTGTGTGTGTGTGTGTGTGTGTGTGTGTGTATGCTTGTGTGTTTCCACTTTGAGGTGAACATCAGACCACATCCTCTATAATAAGTATAAAGAGAGAGATCAGAGAGCATCACAGCACAATAGACTCTGAACTACAGAGGTTACATCAGAGTTAAATAACCATGATCCTCTCTACAGCAGCCAGTTTCTGGACCTCTACCATGATCCTTCTATATCTGCACTCAGGTAGGGGTGTGTGTGTGTGTTTATGTTATCCAACAAATATATATTATTATTTCTCTAATGAATTACAGTTGGTGTTTTGTCCCTGCTCCTAGGTGACTGTGCAGAGATCATTGGTGGAAAGGAGGTGACGCCTCACTCCTTACCCTACATGGCTCTACTGGAGGACAACAAAGGAAACAAAATGTGTGGAGGAATCCTGATCCACCAGCAATGGGTCCTGACTGCAGCCCACTGTACTGAGTAGGTCCAATATCAGTGTTGTTGTCCATGTACAGATGCTGTCACTGTAATGGTTTGCTTAGCAAATCCGTCTCAAATGTTAGATTTTTTGGCGCTGTGCTTCTGAGATTGTGTCATTGTAGTTGTTGGGCTGCGTCCTTCAGCTGATCTAACAGAAGGTTGTGTTTCTGTCTGAAGCATCAACAAGGTGTTTCTAGGGGTCCACTCCATCAAACAGGAGGAGAAGGAGACTAGACAGGTCCGTAAGGTTAAAGGTCGCATCCCTCATCCCTGTTATGACCCCGAATTCAAAGTCAACGACATCATGCTGCTGAAGGTCAGTCACTACCGTGGTGTCAGCCATTCTTTAATTCTAGAGACAGTTGAAGGAGAATTGCCACAAACTTCTTCTTCTTCTTTCCAGTTGGATACGAAAGTAAAGCCGACTAAGGCGGTGAAACCTCTAGCGTTACCTGTCCCTGTGGCAGACGTCCAAGCAGGGACCAACTGCTCAGTGTCTGGATGGGGAGCCACCAAGAACAATGCTAAAACCATGTCTGACGTCCTGAAATCTACCATTGTCACCGTGATCGACAGGAGGAAGTGTAACTCTGCAGAATACTACAACATGTCCCCAATCATCACCTACAGCATGCTGTGTGCCGGCTCTGTGGACAACACCAGGGTGGACTCATGTCAGGTGTGTGTTCGTCTCAGAGGAGGCTGGTGGGAGGAGCTGTAGGAGGACGGACTCATTGTAACAGCTGGAATGGAATTATTGGAACGGTGTCCAACACATCAAACAGATGGAAACCACATGTTGGACTCTGTTCCATCGATGCCTTATCAGCCATTACAATGAGCCCATCCTCCTAAAACTCCTCCTACCAGCCTCCTGTGTGTGTGTCTGTGTGTGTGTCTGAGTGTGTGTCTGAGTGTGTGTGTGTGTGTGTGTGTCAGTGTACCCGCTGATAAAAGTTGTAATATATTTTGCAGGGAGCCAATGATCAAGCATTGATTAATGCGTTAAACTGTATATATTGTTTGTAAATGACAAAGTAATCACGTATGAATTGATGTGCTGTGTGTTTCAGGGAGACTCTGGTGGCCCGTTGGTGTGTGTTAAAGTAATATATGTGCTGTGTGTTTCAGGGAGACTCTGGTGGCCCGTTGGTGTGTGTTAAAGTAATATATGTGCTGTGTGTTTCAGGGAGACTCTGGTGGCCCGTTGGTGTGTGTTAAAGTAATATATGTGCTGTGTGTTTCAGGGAGACTCTGGTGGCCCGTTGGTGTGTGTTAAAGTAATATATGTGCTGTGTGTTTCAGGGAGACTCTGGTGGCCCGTTGGTGTGTGTTAAAGTAATATATGTGCTGTGTGTTTCAGGGAGACTCTGGTGGCCCGTTGGTGTGTGGAGGTGAGCTAAGGGGAGTCGTGTCCTTCGGTATAAAATGTGGCATCAAGACCAAACCTGGAGTGTACACACTCATATCAAGAATGAACCTTGACTGGATCAACAAAACCATGCGGAAGTCATTGATTGACTGATTGACACCTGCTTTCTCAGGCTTTTCTCAATAATTGTGAAATTATTTAATGTTTACTGAATTTGAATTATAGCTCATGTGCTGGAAGCTGTGAAGTATGTTTGAACTCTTGACAATCTTTGCTCTCTAAAATTAAAATGTGAAAACAAACAGACATTTCAGGTGTTTTACTCTCCTTTTAGTTGTTATATGTTCAACCTGACATGTCAAGTCTTGTACTAGTTGTAAATAAATCACATGCGATAGTGAAAGACTGGAAGTGTCGTCTTTTTAAACATGAAAGTAACACAGTGAATAACTATTATGGACATTTTCAGAAATTACAACGCAAAAATAAAAACATGTCCTATTTGTAGCACCTTCAATACATGCATTTCTATAGCCCCCAAAGTATATTTTTACAGTGGAGTATCAAAAATGGCTTTGCGGTGGCTTGAAAACAGCGCCCCCCTGTCTGTCATCTGGTGTAAACAAAATCAAATAAAAAATAGTTGTCACATGCGCCTCATACAACAGTTGTAGACTTTAACGTGAAATTCTTACTTACAAGCCCTTAACCAATAATGCATTTCAAGAAATAGAGTTAAGAAATTATTTGCTAAATAAAATGTAGTACTTTTTTTATATAAAGTAACACAATAAATAACAATAACGAGGCTATATACAGGGGGTACCGGTACCGAATCAATGTGCGGTTAGTTGAGGTAATTTGTACATGTAGGTAGGGGTGAAGTGACTATGCATAGATAATAAACAGCGAGTAGCAGCAGTGTAAAAATTAAGGGGGGAGGGGGTGTCAATACAAATAGTCCGGGTGGCCATATGATTAATTGCTCGCCAGTCTTATGGATTGGGGGTAGAAGCTGTAAAGGAGTCGTTTGGACCAAGACTTGGCGCTCCGGTACCACTTGCTATGATGTAAGAGAGAGAACGGTCTATGACTTTGGTGACTAGAGTCTTTGACAATTTTTTGGGTCTTCAATACCCGACTAAGATCGAATCGTACTACACCGGCTCTAACGCTCGTCGGATGTGGCAGGGCTTGCAAACCAATACAGACTACAAAGGGAGCACAGCCGAGAGCTGCCCAGTGACACGAGCCTACCAGACGAGCTAAACTACTTCTATGCTCGCTTCGAGGCAAATAACACTGAAACATGGATGAGAGCACCAGCTGTTCTGGAAGACTGTGTGATCACGCTCTCCGCTTCTGATGTGAGTAAGACCTTTAAACAGGTCAATGTTCACAAGGCCGTAGGGCCAGATGAATTATCAGGACATGTACTGCGCGCTTTCGCTGACCAACTGGCAAGTGTCTTCACTGACATTTTCAACAGCTCCCTGTCCAAGTCTGTAATACCAACATGTTTTAAACAGACCACCATAGTCCCTGTGCCCAAGAACACTAAGGTAACCTGCCTAAACAGCTACCGACCCTGGGACTGATCACCGACAATTATGAGACAGCCTATAGGGAGGAGGTCAGAGACCTGACCGTGTGGTGCAAGGACAACAACCTCTCCCTCAATGTGATCAAGACAAAGGAGATGATTGTGGACTACAGGAAAAAGAGGACCGAGCACGACCCCATTCTCATCGACGGGGCTGCAGTGGAGCAGGTTGAGAGCTTCAAGTTCCTTGGTGTCCACATCACCAACAAACTAACATGGTCCAAGCACACCAAGACAGTCGTGAAGAGGGCACGACAAAACCTATTCCCCCTCAGGAGACTGAAAAGATTTGGCATGGGTCCTCAGATCCTCAAAAGGTTCTACAACTGCACCATCGAGAGCATCCTGACTGGTTGCATCACTGCCTGGTATGGCAACTGCTCGGCCTCCGACCGCAAGGCACTACAAAGGGTAGTGTACTGGGACCAAGCTTTCTGCCATCCAGGACCTCTATACCAGGCGGTGTCAGAGGAAGGCCCTAAAAATGTTCAATGACTCCAGCCACCCTAGTCATAGACTGTTCTCTCTGCTACCGCACGGCAAGCTGTACCGGAGTGCCAAGTCTAGGTCCAAGAAGCTTCTAAACAGCTTCTACCCCCAAGCCATAAGACTCCTGAACATCTAGTCAAATGGCTTCCCAGACTATTTGCAGTGCCTCTCACCACCTCATTACACCATTGCTACTCTCTGTTGTCATCTATGCGTAGTCACTTTAATAACTCTACCTACATGTACATACGACCTCAAATAACCGGTGCCACCGGACATTGACTCTGTATTGGTACCCACTCTGTATATAGTCTCGCTACTGTTATTTTACTGCTGCTCTTTAATTACTTGTTACTTTTATCTCTTATTCTTATCTGTCTTTTTTTTAAACTGCATTGTTGGTTAGGGGCTCGTAAGTAAGCACCTGTTGTATTCAGCATTTCACTGTAAGGTCTACACCTGCTGTATTCGGTGCATGTGACTAATACAATTTGATTTGATTTGATTTGACATCTGTTCATACATTACAATCCATCCATGTAGTTTCTGAGAAATGGGACAGTTTAGTTTTCATCTCAGATCTCATCACAATGACAGTCATGGTTTGTCATGAACCCTGTGGTTTCACCGTATGGGGGTCTGTGGTGAGTCTGCCATCAAAGCATTTCATCATGTCAGCCATTTCTCTGAACTAGCTGGCACTAACCCTATCCCTGCAACCAAGTGCCAGAGATGCTAGCTAGTGGGAAGCTTGAGACACACTTCTTCAGGCCGTGGTTGTAAATAAGAATTTGTTTTTCATTGACCTACCTGTTAAATTAAAAGGTAAAAAAGGAATAAACGCTGGAGATAATTAAACCACCCTTGAATGACACAGAAGCGGCTTGTTTCATGGATGTGTTGTGTGCTTTCACATTTCATCAGTGAAGCTGGAAGCTGATTGATAGCTGACGATGTTTAGGTAATACAGATAACTCGTCTCAGTAAAACAGCAGCGTTTGTGTTAAAGCATGCTGGGGAACAGGAAGTTCAACAGGAAGCTACAAACGGCACCCTATTCCCTGTGTGCATTACTTGACCAGGGCCCATATGGATTGGGTGTCATTTGGGACACACTCCCCTGTTAGTGTGAGATACATCTGAAGAAAACCAGTGGTGTTTGCAGATGCAGATAGAGCCAGAAGGAAAGCCTGACTGTGTCTGTGGGTTAGTTTACTGACAGCCTGTCAGCTACAGGTGGGGGGATGTCAGAGAGCTGCACAATACAGGCAGGCAGTTATGCTGACTCAGTGTTTCAGGGTAGTTAGTGAGTTAGTGAACCACTGTGTGAGAGGAAACTAGCGAGATAGGGGCTGGGGAGGTGGTGGAGGTCTTCAGTTTCACAATCACTGATAGACTTGGTGTTCCACTGAGTGCCTCACACCTCACTCTGCCCAGTGTTATGGGAATTGGTTATGATCACACAGTGTGTGTATACTGGATCCTGGACTACTGTCACTGTAGGGACGACGTCATCGATGCACTTATTGATGAAGCCAATGACTGATGTGGTCGACACCTCAATGCCATCGGAGGAATCCCGGAACATGTTCCAGTCTGAGCTAGCGAAACAGTCCTGTAGTTTAGCATCTGCTTCATCTGACCACTTTTTTATTGATCTGGTCACTGGTGTTTCCTGCTTTATTTGTTGCTTGTAAGCAGCAATCAGAAGGATAGAATTATTGTCAGATTTGCCAAATGGAGAGCGAGTGAGAGCTTTGTATGCGTCTCTGTGTGTGGAGTAGAGGTGGTCCACACACATTTAACATTTAACATGCTGATAGAAAGTTGATAAAATGGACCGAAGTTTCACCTGCATTAAAGTCCCCGGCTACTAGGAGAGCCGCCTCTGGGTGAGCGTGTTCTCATTTAATGCTGTCTTAGTGCCAGACTCTGACTGTGGTGGTATGTAAATAGCTACAAAGAATACAGATGAGAACTCTCTCGGTAGGTAGTGTGGTCTACAGCTTATCATGAGATGATCTATCTCAGGCGAGCAATAGCTCGAGACTTCCTTAGATATCGTGCACCAACTGTTGCTTACAGAAATACATAGACCGCCGCCCTTTGTCTTACCAGAAGCTGTTCTATCCTGCCGGTACATCGTATAACCAGGCAGATGTATGTTGGTAAATACATAGACCGCCCCCCCAATGGCCATGCTAGTCCCTCTACGATCATTCCCCCCACCCCCTCAACAGTCTTTACTCTGGCTTCACCCCAATGGACATTTATTTATTAATCACTGTTACAGTTGTTATGATGTATATAGATATGTATATAGTGGTGAATATAGTGGTCTATATCGTGATGTATATAGTGATGTATATAGTGATGTATATAGTGATGTATATAGTGGTGTATATAGTGATGTATATAGTAATGGATATAGTGGTGTATATAGTGGTGTATATAGTGGTGTATATAGAGATGTATATAGTGGTGTATATAGTGGTGTATATAGTAATGGATATAGTGGTATATATAGTGGTGTATATAGTGGTGTATATAGTGGTGTATATAGTGATGTATATAGTGGTGTATATAGTGGTGTATATTGT
The DNA here is from genome assembly GCF_965601325.2 of Salmo salar. Classification (NCBI taxonomy): domain Eukaryota; kingdom Metazoa; phylum Chordata; class Actinopteri; order Salmoniformes; family Salmonidae; genus Salmo; species Salmo salar. The sequence goes on from NC_138305.1 coordinate 7,303,566, forward strand.
GATGTATATAGTGGTATATATAGAGATGTATATAGCTCCCTACTGAGGAATGCATTATAGACCTGATTAGAACTGGTCCTAGATCAGTGGAGCTCCTTACTGAATAATGCAGTGTTGCTCTGGCATCCTGACTAGAACTGGTCCTAGATCAGTGGAGCTCCTTACTGAATAATGTAGTGTTGCTCTGGCATCCTGATTAGAACTGGTCCTAGATCAGTGGAGCTCCTTACTGAATAATGTAGTGTTGCTCTGGCATCCTGACTAGAACTGGTCCTAGATCAGTGGAGCTCCTTACTGAATAATGCAGTGTTGCTCTGGCATCCTGACTAGAACTGGTCCTAGATAAAGAATAGCAGCTCTATCTGCCAACTCTACCAGCTTTTCTTGATAGTATAAAGTTAAATGCAGAACATGAATACAAGCTGCTGACAGAATGTGTTATTAGTATTGATACACAGTTGATTTTTATCTCAAGACAAACCTGTATAAATATAAATGCAGGTTTTTTTTAAGTATTGATGAGTATTTAGAATGATTAAATATTTAAGCTGCTGCTTTTGACATGTCTCCATTGAAAAATAGGTATGCTGACCTTATTATTAACGAAGAACGTAAACATTATAGACCACACATTGTCAGTCAGCATGATATTAATGCTTGGCATGGAAACAGTGCTCCTACCTGTCTGTCTAAGACAATAAATGTACGTGATTTTTTATCTAATAAAGTATGCATTTTATAATCACTAAACATAGTCTTCATCCCCAAATGGCACCCTACTCCCTACATAGTGCACTAGATTTGACCATGGTCCACAGGGAAGTATTGCACTACTTTTGACCAGGATCCATAGGGAAGTTGTGCACTACTTTTGACCAGAATCCATAGGGAAGTAGTGCACTACTTCTGACCAGAATCCATAGGGAAGTAGTGCACTACTTCTGACCAGGGTCCATAGAGAAGTAGTGCACTACTTTTGACCAGGGTCCATAGGGAAGTAGTGCACTACTTTTGACCAGGGTCCATAGGGAGGTAGTGCACTACTTTTGACCAGGATCCATAGGGAAGTAGTGCACTACCTTTGACCAGGGTGCGTGCTGGTGGCAGGGAAGTCAGGCGTAAGAGATCGAACTTGGTATAAAACGGAGCAGTTTAATAAGTGCTCAAAAACTCAGAAAACCAAAATATACAAAATAATACAAGTGGTACAAAACCCGTCGCACACCAGAACATATCTTGCACATAACTTACAAATAAACAATCACCGACAAGGACAATGAGGGTGGACCAGAGGGTTAAATACACAACATGTAATGAATGGGATTGGAACCAGGTGTGATGGAAGACAAGACAAAACCAAAGGAAAATGAAAAGAGGATCAGCGATGGCTAGAAGGTCGGCGACTTTGACCGCCACCCGAACAGGTGAAAAGATTATTTTCTTTAACAGACTGAGTGGGCTAACAGTGTAACCATGTACTTCTATTCTAGAAACTAAACTAGACAGTAAAGTACTTTTTGTGGATCGAGGGTCATTGTGTAAAGCTCTAATAATACTGGAGTAAATGATATACTCTTGTTTCTCCTTTTATCATTTGTTTTGTCATTGTCATCTTGTTTTACACATTCAGTCATCTTGTTTTAAAGAAATTGTGATTTAAGGTGATGAATGGTGACATTTAAGTAAAGTGTGTGTGTGTGTGTGTGTGGGTGTGTACATGCTTGTGTGTTTCCACTTTGAGGTGAACATCAGACCACATCCTCTATAATAAGTATAAAGAGAGAGATCAGAGAGCATCACAGCACAATAGACTCTGAACTACAGAGGTTACATCAGAGTTAAATAACCATGATCCTCTCTACAGCAGCCAGTTTCTGGACCTCTACCATGATCCTTCTATATCTGCACTCAGGTAGGGGTGTGTGTGTGTGTTTATGTTATCCAACAAATATATATTATTATTTCTCTAATGAATTACAGTTGGTGTTTTGTCCCTGCTCCTAGGTGACTGTGCAGAGATCATTGGTGGAAAGGAGGTGACGCCTCACTCCTTACCCTACATGGCTCTACTGGAGGACAACAAAGGAAACAAAATGTGTGGAGGAATCCTGATCCACCAGCAATGGGTCCTGACTGCAGCCCACTGTACTGAGTAGGTCCAATATCAGTGTTGTTGTCCATGTACAGATGCTGTCACTGTAATGGTTTGCTTAGCAAATCCGTCTCAAATGTTAGATTTTTTGGCGTTGTGCTTCTGAGATTGTGTCATTGTAGTTGTTGGGCTGCGTCCTTCAGCTGATCTAACAGAAGGTTGTGTTTCTGTCTGAAGCATCAACAAGGTGTTTCTAGGGGTCCACTCCATCAAACAGGAGGAGAAGGAGACTAGACAGGTCCGTAAGGTTAAAGGTCGCATCCCTCATCCCTGTTATGACCCCGAATTCAAAGTCAACGACATCATGCTGCTGAAGGTCAGTCACTACCGTGGTGTCAGCCATTCTTTAATTCTAGAGACAGTTGAAGGAGAATTGCCACAACCGTCTTCTTCTTCTTTCCAGTTGGATAAGAAAGTAAAGCCGACTAAGGCGGTGAAACCTCTAGCGTTACCTGTCCCTGTGGCAGACGTCCAAGCAGGGACCAACTGCTCAGTGTCTGGATGGGGAGCCACCGAGTACAATGCTAAAACCATGTCTGACGTCCTGAAATCTACCATTGTCACCGTGATCGACAGGAGGAAGTGTAACTCTGCAGAATACTACAACATGTCCCCAATCATCACCTACAGCATGCTGTGTGCCGGCTCTGTGGACAACACCAGGGTGGACTCATGTCAGGTGTGTGTTCGTCTCAGAGGAGGCTGGTGGGAGGAGCTGTAGGAGGACGGACTCATTGTAACAGCTGGAATGGAATTATTGGAACGGTGTCCAACACATCAAACAGATGGAAACCACATGTTGTACTCTGTTCCATCGATGCCTTATCAGCCATTACAATGAGCCCATCCTCCTAAAACTCCTCCTACCAGCCTCCGTGTGTGTGTGTGTGTGTGTGTGTGTGTGTGTGTGTGTGTGTGTGTGTGTGTGTGTGTGTGTGTGTGTGTGTGTGTGTGTGTGTGTGTGTGTCAGTGTACCTGCTGATAAAAGTTGTAATATATTTTGCAGGGAGCCAATGATCAACCATTGATTAATGCGTTAAACTGTATATATTGTTTGTAAATGACAAAGTGATCACGTATGAATTGATGTGCTGTGTGTTTCAGGGAGACTCTGGTGGCCCGTTGGTGTGTGTTAAAGTAATATATGTGCTGTGTGTTTCAGGGAGACTCTGGTGGCCCGTTGGTGTGTGTTAAAGTAATATATGTGCTGTGTGTTTCAGGGAGACTCTGGTGGCCCGTTGGTGTGTGTTAAAGTAATATATGTGCTGTGTGTTTCAGGGAGACTCTGGTGGCCCGTTGGTGTGTGTTAAAGTAATATATGTGCTGTGTGTTTCAGGGAGACTCTGGTGGCCCGTTGGTGTGTGGAGGTGAGCTAAGGGGAGTCGTGTCCTTCGGTATAAAATGTGGCATCAAGACCAAACCTGGAGTGTACACACTCATATCAAGAATGAACCTTGACTGGATCAACAAAACCATGCGGAAGTCATTGATTGACTGATTGACACCTGCTTTCTCAGGCTTTTCTCAATAATTGTGAAATGATTTAATATTTACTGAATTTGAATTATAGCTCATGTGCTGGAAGCTGTGAAGTATGTTTGAACTCTTGCCAATCTTTGTGTGAAGAAGTGCAGTGATGTAATGTAAACCTAAATATGTGATGTAGGTACAAAATGGCAAAATATAGATAAATAAATTGCTCACAAATATTAAAATGTGAAAACAAACAGACATTTCAGGTGTTTTACTCTCCTTTTAAATAGACTACTGTGTGTTCAACCTGACATGTCAAGTCTTGTACTAGTTGTAAATAAATCACATGCGATAGTGAAAGACTGGAAGTATCGTCTTTTTAAACTTGAAAATAACACCGTGAGAAACGTCTTTCATCTGAAAAACCACTCTTCCTGTCACCGTCTCAACCTTAACCACTCAACCTTAGTAGGCTACAGAAACATAAACATCCTCAGGGTCCAACGTAGTCATCGAAAAAAAAAAAAACTGTTATCCTGTTGGGGATAGGGGGCAGTATTTGCACGGCCGGATAAAAAATGTACCCGATTTAATCTGGTTACTACTCCTGCCCAGTAACTAGAATATGCATATAATTGTTTGATTTGGATAGAAAACACCCTAAAGTTTTTGTAATGGGACAATGTACAAGGGGGTACCGGTACCGAATCAATGTGCGATTTAGATTGCGCCATCTGTAGGTCTGTTCAGACAGTATGCAAGTTTGAGTCGGTCTCGGGTCTCCGGGATGATGATGTTGATGTGAGCCATGACCAGCCTTTCAAAGCACTTCATGGCTACTGACATGAGTGCTATGGGCTGTAGTCATTTTGGCAGGTTACCTTTGCTTCCTTGGACACAGGGACTATGGCGGTCTGCTTGAAACATGTAAGTATTACAAACTCAGCCAGGGACAGGTTGAAAATGTCACTGAAGACACTTGCCATTTGGTCCGCGCATGCTCTGAGTACACGTCCTGGTTATCCGTCTGACACCGCGGCCTTGTGAATGTTGACCTGTTTAAAGGTCTTGCTCATTTCGGCTGCGGAGAGCGTGATCACACAGTCGTCCGGAACAGTTGGTGCTATCATGCATGCTTCAGTGTTGCTTGCATAGAAGGGAGCATATGTCATTTAGCTCGTCTGGTAGGCTCGCATCACTGGGCAGCTCACGGCTGGGGTTCCCTTTGTAGTCCGTAATAGATTGCGAGCCCTGCCAGATGCGACGAGCTTCAGAGCCGGTGTAGTAGGATTCAATCGTAGTCCTGTATTGGCTCTTTGCCTGTTTGATGGTTCGTTGGAGGGCATAGCGGAATATCTTATAAGCGTCCGGATTAGTGTCCCGCTCCTTGAAAGAGGTAGCTCTAGTCTTTAGCTCAGTGCGGATGTTGCCTGTAATCCATGGCTTCTGGTTGGGATATGTACTTACTGTCACTGTGGGGACGACGTCGTCCATGTACTTATTGATGAAGCCGGTGACTGAGGTGGTATACTCCTCATTCGGTGAGATCATCCAGTTTATTTTCCAGTGAATACACGTTGGTCAATTGAACGGATTGTAGGGGCAGATTACCCACTCGCTGACGAATTCTCACAAGGCACCCCGATCACTTCCCCATGTATTTCCGTCTTTTTTTTTCACGCTAATGATGGGAATTTGGGCATGGTCTCGGAGAAGCAGTATATATTTTGCGTCGGACTCATAAAAAAACAAAAATCTTCATCCAGTTTGAGGTGAGTAACGCTTTTCTGATATCCAAAAAGCTATTTTCGGTCAAAAGAGACAGTAGCAACAACATTACGTACAAAATAAGTTACAAACAATGCAGATTAAACACACAATATAGCACAGTTGGTTAGGAGCCCGTAAAATGGCAGCCATCCCCTCTGGTGCCATTACCAAACCAGCAGTGTTTCAGTTATTAATGCATTAATACATTCTGTAAAGGATAATCAACAAAGGGCTATGCACTCTGTTGAAAATAATGCATGAAAGGTATGCCACGACGCTCTAGCACGTAACATTATCTTTCCACGGAGTTCCATTTATTTTCCTAGAGAATGCATAGAGGTTTGAGTTGATTATACATTAGAAATTTGTTCAACATCCACTTATGTAGAGTAGTTAGACTAGCTAGCAAGTATACCAGATAGCTACAGTAGTTGTCTTGGTAACCAAACGAACAGACTTGCTAGCTTAGCTCACCAGTGCTGCTGGCTTGCTATTATGAAAATCGAAAAACCAACAACACCAATAATATTTTCAATTTCGACTTTTGCTTTCAAAAGCAGCTCAAACGTAGAACATGTAAGAATTAACGTCATAGCCGTTGAATTCTACCATGCATTATAGGGAAGCAGTGCACATTCTAGAATGCCCTTCAAGCCAATCAGAAATAATTCAGCAATGCCATGGTATAAATCCATATAATACAATTAAACACACTGTGTGATCATAACCAATTCCCATAACACTGGGCAGAGTGAGGTGTGAGACACTCAGTGGAACACCAAGCCTGTCAGTGATTGTGAAACTGAAGACCTCCACCACCTCCCCAGCCCCTATCTCGCTAGTTTCCTCTCACACAGTGGTTCACTAACTCACTAACTACCCTGAAACACTGAGTCAGCATAACTGCCTGCCTGTATTGTGCAGCTCTCTGACATCCCCCCACCTGTAGCTGACAGGCTGTCAGTAAACTAACCCACAGACACAGTCAGGCTTTCCTTCTGGCTCTATCTGCATCTGCAAACACCACTGGTTTTCTTCAGATGTATCTCACACTAACGGGGGAGTGTGTCCCAAATGACACCCAATCCATATGGGCCCTGGTCAAGTAATGCACACAGGGAATAGGGTGCCGTTTGTAGCTTCCTGTTGAACTTCCTGTTCCCCAGCATGCTTTAACACAAACGCTGCTGTTTTACTGAGACGAGTTATCTGTATTACCTAAACATCGTCAGCTATCAATCAGCTTCCAGCTTCACTGATGAAATGTGAAAGCACACAACACATCCATGAAACAAGCCGCTTCTGTGTCATTCAAGGGTGGTTTAATTATCTCCAGCGTTTATTCCTTTTTTACCTTTTAATTTAACAGGTAGGTCAATGAAAAACAAATTCTTATTTACAACCACGGCCTGAAGAAGTGTGTCTCAAGCTTCCCACTAGCTAGCATCTCTGGCACTTGGTTGCAGGGATAGGGTTAGTGCCAGCTAGTTCAGAGAAATGGCTGACATGATGAAATGCTTTGATGGCAGACTCACCACAGACCCCCATACGGTGAAACCACAGGGTTCATTACAACCATGACTGTCATTGTGATGAGATCTGAGATGAAAACTAAACTGTCCCATTTCTCAGAAACTACATGGATGGATTGTAATGTATTTTCAGATGTCAAATCAAATCAAATCAGTTGTTGGAAAATACTTGTATTCTATGTTTATTATAATTCTTACTGTTAATGGTCACCCCCTCCCCAATGGTCATGCTAGTCCATCTATGATCACCCCCCCCAATGGTCATGCTAGTCCCTCTATGGTCATCCACCCCCCCCCCCCCCAATGGTAATGCTAGTCCCTCTATGGTCACCCCCCCAATGGTCATGCTAGTCCATCTATGGTCATCCACCCCCACCCCCAATGGTCATGCTAGTCCCTCTTTGGTCACCTCCCCCCCATTGGTCATGCTAGTCCCTCTATGGTCACCCCACCAATGGTCATGCTAGTCCCTCTATGGTCATCCCCCCCCCAATGGTCATGCTAGTCCCTCTATGGTCATCCACCCCCCCAATGGTCATGCTAGTCCCTCTATGGTCATCCACCCCCCCCCAATGGTCATGCTAGTCCCTCTATGGTCCCCCCCCAATGGTCATGCTAGTCCCTCTATGGTCACCCCCCCCCCCCCCCCATGGTCATGCTAGTCCCTCTATGGTCACCCCCCCAATGGTCATGCTAGTCCCTCTATGATCACCCCCCCCCCCCCCCAATGGTCATGCTAGTCCCTCTATGGTCACCCCCCCAATGGTCATGCTAGTCCCTCTATGGTCCCCCACCAATGGTCATGCTAGTCCCTCTATGGTCACCCCCCCCCCCCCCCATGGTCATGCTAGTCCCTCTATGGTCACCCCCCCAATGGTCATGCTAGTCCCTCTATGGTCAACCCCTCCCCCCCAAGGGTCATGCTAGTCCCTCTTTGGTCACCTCCCCCCCATTGGTCATGCTAGTCCCTCTATGGTCACCCCACCAATGGTCATGCTAGTCCCTCTATGGTCATCCACCCCCCCAATGGTCATGCTAGTCCCTCTATGGTCATCCACCCCCCCAATGGTCATGCTAGTCCCTCTATGGTCCCCCCAATGGTCATGCTAGTCCCTCTATGGTCACCCCCCCCCCAATGGTCATGCTAGTCCCTCTATGGTCACCCCCCCCCCCCCATGGTCATGCTAGTCCCTCTATGGTCACCCCCCCAATGGTCATGCTATTCCCTCTATGGTCAAACCCCCCCCCCCAATGGTTATGCTAGTCCCTCTATGGTCACCCCCCCAATGGTCATGCTAGTCCCTCTATGGTCAACCCCTCCCCCCCAAGGGTCATGCTAGTCCCTCTTTGGTCACCTCCCCCCCATTGGTCATGCTAGTCCCTCTATGGTCACCCCACCAATGGTCATGCTAGTCCCTCTATGGTCATCCCCCCCCAATGGTCATGCTAGTCCCTCTATGGTCATCCACCCCCCCAATGGTCATGCTAGTCCCTCTATGGTCATCCACCCCCCCCAATGGTCATGCTAGTCCCTCTATGGTCCCCCCCAATGGTCATGCTAGTCCCTCTATGGTCACCCCCCCCCCCATGGTCACGCTAGTCCCTCTATGGTCACCCCCCCAATGGTCATGCTAGTCCCTCTATGATCACCCCCCCCCCCCCCCCTGGTCCAGCGACAGTGGGTTTGTGCCCACATGAGACGTTGTTGCCAGTGATGTCTGGTGAGGACCTGCCTTACAAAAGGCTTACAAGCCCTCAGTCCAGCATCTCTCAGCTTATTGCGGACAGTCTGAACACTGATGGAGGGATTGTGCGTTCCTGGTGTAACTCGGGCAATTGTTGTTGCCATCCTGTACCTGTCCCGCAGGTGTGATGTTCGGATGTACTGATCCTGTGCAGGTGTTGTTACACGTGATCTGCCACTGCGAGGATGATCAGCTGTCCGTCCTGTCTCCCTGTAGCGCTGTCTTAGGCGTCTCACAGTACAGACATTGCAATTCATTGCCCTGGCCACATCTGCAGTCCTCATGCCTCCTTGCAGCATGCCCAAGGCACGTTCACGCAGATGAGCAGGGACCCTGGGCATCTTTCTTTTGGTGTTTTTCAGAGTCCGTAGAAAGGCCTCTTTAGTGTCCTAAATTTTCATAACTGACCTTAATTGCCTACCGTCTGTAAGCTGTTAGTGGCTTAACGACCATTCCACATGTGCATGTTCATTGATTGTTTATGGTTCATTGAACAAGCACTGGAAACAGTGTTTAAACCCTTTACAATAAAGATCTGTGAAGTTATTTGGATTTTTACGAATTATCTTTGAAAAACAGAGTACAGAAAAAGGGGCGTATCTTTTTTTGCTGAGTATTACAAAAATGTTTACTACATTTTATTTAGTAAATATTTTCTTAACTTTATTTTTTTAACCTGTTTGTGATAGGGGGCAGTATTTTCACGGCCGGATAAAAACGTACCCGATTTAATCTGGTTACTACTCCTGCCCAGAAACTAGAATATGCATATAATTAGTAGATTTGGATAGAAAACACTCTAAAGTTTCTAAAACTGTTTGAATGGTGTCTGTGAGTATAACAGAACTCATATGGCAGGCCAAAATCTGAGAAGATTCTATACAGGAAGTGCCCTGTCTGACAATTTGTTCTACTTCTAGGGCATCTCTATCAAAAATACAGCATCTCTGCTGTAACGTGACATTTTCTAAGGCTTTCATTGGCTCTCAGAAGGCGCCAGAAAGTTGAATGAGAGCTCTCCAGTCTCTGGGCGAAAAACAGCAGGGTTTTTTGTGAGTGGTCCTTCTGGGAACAATGACACTGGTGTGCGCGTGCACGGGACGACTCCATTTTTTTCTTTCACTGTTTGAACGAATACAACGTCGCGCGGTTGCAATATTATCGCTATTTTATGAGAAAAATCGCATAAATATTTATTTTAAACAGCGTTTGACATGCTTCAATGTACGGTAATGGAATATTTAGAAATATTTTGTCACGAAACGCGCCGGCACGTCACCCTTCGGATAGTGACTTGAAAGCACGAACAAAACGGAGCTATTTGGATATAACTATGGATTATTTTGAACCAAAACAACATTTGTTGTTGAAGTAGAAGTCCTGGGAGTGCATTCTGACGAAGAACAGCAAAGGTAATCCAATTTTTCTTATAGTAAATCTGAGTTTGGTGAGGGCCAAACGTGGTGGGTGTCAAATTAGCTAGCCGTGATGGCCGGGCTATCTACTCAGAATATTGCAAAATGTGCTTTCACCGAAAAGCTATCTTAAAATCTGACACCACGATTGCATAAAGGAGTTCTGTATCTATAATTCTTAAAATAATTGTTATGTATTTTGTGAACGTTAATCGTGAGTAATTTAGTAAATTCGCCGGAAGTTTGCGGTGGGTATGCTAGTTCTGAACAAAACATGCTAATGTGAAAAGCTGGGTTTTGATATAAATATGAACTTGATTGAACAAAACATGCATGTATTGTATAACATAATCTCCCCTAGGAGTGTCATCTGATGAAGATCATCAAAGGTTAGTGCTGCATTTAGCTGTGGTTTTGGTTTTTGTGACATATATGCATGCTTTGAAAATGGCTGCGTGATTATTTTTGGGAGGGTACTCTCCTGACATAATCTAATGTTTTGTTTTCGTTGTAAAGCCTTTTTGAAATCGGACAATGTGGTTAGATAAAGGAGAGTCTTATCTTTCAAATGGTGTAAAATAGTCATATGTTTGAGAAATTGAAATGATAGCATTTTTAAGGTTTTTCGCATTTCGCGCCAGGCGCTATAATTGGATATTGGTGAGGCGTTCCGCTAGCGGAACGTCTGTCCATAAGAGGTTTTAACTGCATTATTGGTTAAGGGCTTGTGAGTAACAATTTCACGCTGTCTACAAATATTTTTGGTTTGTTTTTTCGATTTTGTTAACAACAGATGACTGACGGGGGCGCTGTTTTCAATGTCTATGTTTCTGTAGCTGTGGGAGAAAAACTCATGACTATGATTACATTTCCATTATTATCTGTATTAAAGTCTATATTGAATTCTCAAGTTCTCGTAAGAGTGTTATATTTCTGAGGCAATACTCCACGACATAGCCTACCAAGGTTGAGTGGTTAAGGTTGAGACGGTGACAGGAAGAGTGGTTTTTCAGATGAAAGACGTTTCTCACGGTGTTATTTCATGTTTTAAAAGGCGACACTTCCTGCACTTCTTCACACAAAGATTGGCAAGAGTTCAAACATACTTCACAGCTTCCAGCACATGAGCTATAATTCAAATTCAGTAAATATTAAATCATTTCACAATTATTGAGAAAAGCCTGAGAAAGCAGGTGTCAATCAATGACTTCCGCATGGTTTTGTTGATCCAGTCAAGGTACATTCTTGATATGAGTGTGTACACTCCAGGTTTGGTCTTGATGCCACATTTTATACCGAAGGACACGACTCCCCTTAGCTCACCTCCACACACCAACGGGCCACCAGAGTCTCCCTGAAACACACAGCACATATATTACTTTAACACACACCAACGGGCCACCAGAGTCTCCCTGAAACACACAGCACATATATTACTTTAACACACACCAACGGGCCACCAGAGTCTCCCTGAAACACACAGCACATCAATTCATACGTGATTACTTTGTCATTTACAAACAATATATACCGTTTAACGCATTAATCAATGGTTGATCATTGGCTCCCTGCAAAATATATTACAACTTTATCAGCGAGTACACTGACACACTCACTCACTCACTCACTCACTCCCTCACTCCCTCACTCCCTCACTCACTCACTCACTCACTCACTCACTCACTCACTCACTCACTCACTCACTCACTCACTCACTCACTCACTCAGACACACACACAGGAGGCTGGTAGGAGGAGTTTTAGGAGGATGGGCTCATTGTAATGGCTGATAAGGCATCGATGGAACAGAGTCCAACATGTGGTTTCCATCTGTTTGATGTGTTGGACACCGTTCCAATAATTCCATTCCAGCTGTTACAATGAGTCCGTCCTCCTACAGCTCCTCCCACCAGCCTCCTCTGAGACGAACACACACCTGACATGAGTCCACCCTGGTGTTGTCCACAGAGCCGGCACACAGCATGCTGTAGGTGATGATTGGGGACATGTTGTAGTATTCTGCAGAGTTACACTTCCTCCTGTCGATCACGGTGACAATGGTAGATTTCAGGACGTCAGACATGGTTTTAGCATTGTACTCGGTGGCTCCCCATCCAGACACTGAGCAGTTGGTCCCTGCTTGGACGTCTGCCACAGGGACAGGTAACGCTAGAGGTTTCTTTCTTATCCAACTGGAAAGAAGAAGGTTGTGGCAATTCTCCTTCAACTGTCTCTAGAATTAAAGAATGGCTGACACCACGGTAGTGACTGACCTTCAGCAGCATGATGTCGTTGACTTTGAATTCGGGGTCATAACAGGGATGAGGGATGCGACCTTTAACCTTACGGACCTGTCTAGTCTCCTTCTCCTCCTGTTTGATGGAGTGGACCCCTAGAAACACCTTGTTGATGCTTCAGACAGAAACACAACCTTCTGTTAGATCAGCTGAAGGACGCAGCCCAACAACTACAATGACACAATCTCAGAAGCACAACGCCAAAAAATCTAACATTTGAGACGGATTTGCTAAGCAAACCATTACAGTGACAGCATCTGTACATGGACAACAACACTGATATTGGACCTACTCAGTACAGTGGGCTGCAGTCAGGACCCATTGCTGGTGGATCAGGATTCCTCCACACATTTTGTTTCCTTTGTTGTCCTCCAGTAGAGCCATGTAGGGTAAGGAGTGAGGCGTCACCTCCTTTCCACCAATGATCTCTGCACAGTCACCTAGGAGCAGGGACAAAACACCAACTGTAATTAATTAGAGAAATAATAATATATTACAACTTTATCAGCGAGTTCACTGACACAGAATGCCAACAACAAAGTAATTCCATTCGTATGAAAACCCAATGACTCAGTTACACAAGAAAGTTACATCATTTACAGAGGTTTCACCTTTCACTCGTTATTTTCCCTTTTAGTCACAAATGGTACCCTATTCAAAAGTATTGCACTACTTCCCTGTGGACCATGGTCAAATCTAGTGCACTATGTAGGGAGTAGGGTGCCATTTGGGGATGAAGACTATGTTTAGTGATTATAAAATGCATACTTTATTAGATAAAAAATCACGTACATTTATTGTCTTAGACAGACAGGTAGGAGCACTGTTTCCATGCCAAGCATTAATATCATGCTGACTGACAATGTGTGGTCTATAATGTTTACGTTCTTCGTTAATAATAAGGTCAGCATACCTATTTTTCAATGGAGACGTCGCGCATCTTAATATTTCTCTAATACTCATCAATACTTTTTAAAAACCTGCATTTATATTTATACAGGTTTGTCTTGAGATAAAAATCAACTGTGTATCAATACTAATAACACATTCTGTCAGCAGCTTGTATTCATGTTCTGCATTTAACTTTATACTATCAAGAAAAGCTGGTAGAGTTGGCAGATAGAGCTGCTATTCTTTATCTAGGACCAGTTCTAGTCAGGATGCCAGAGCAACACTACATTATTCAGTAAGGAGCTCCACTGATCAAGGACCAGTTCTAGTCAGGATGCCAGAGCAACACTGCATTATTCAGTAAGGAGCTCCACTGATCTAGGACCAGTTCTAGTCAGGTCTACAATGCATTCCTCAGTAGGGAGCTACATCACTATATACACCACTATATACACCACTATATACACCACTATATACATCACTATATACACCACTATATACATCCGTGTATACACCACTATATACACCACTATATACATTACTATATACACCACTATATACATTACTATATACACCACTATATACACCACCATATACACCACTATATACACCACTATATACATCACTATATACACCACTATATACACGGCTCAAAACAATCAAGGGAACACTTAAACAACACAATGTAACTCCAAGTCAATCACACTTCTGTGAAATCAAACTGTCCACTTAGGAAGCAACACTGATTGACAATACATTTCACATGCTGTTGTGCAAATGGAATAGACAACAGGTGGAAATTATACGCAATTAGCAAGACACCCCCAATAAAGGAGTGGTTCAGCAGGTGGTGACCACAGACCACTTCTCAGTTCCTATGCTTCCTGGCTGATGTTTTGGTCACTTTTGAATGCTGGCGGTGCTTTCACTCTAGTGGTAGCATGAGACGGAGTCTACAACCCACACAAGTGGCTCAGGTAGTGCCGCTCATCCAGGATGGCACATCAATGCGAGCTGTGGCAAGAAGGTTTGCTGTGTCTGTCAGCGTAGTGTCCAGAGCATGGAGGCGCTACCAGGAGACAGGCCAGTACATCAGGAGACGTGGAGGAGGCCGTAGGAGGGCAACAACCCAGCAGCAGGACCGCTACCTCCGCCTTTGTGCAAGGAGGAGCAGGAGGAGCACTGCCAGAGCCCAGCAAAATGACCTCCAGCAGGCCACAAATGTGCATGTGTCTGCTCAAACGGTCAGAAACTCCATGAGGGTGGTATGAGGGCCCGACGTCCACAGGAGGGGGTTGTGCTTACAGCCCAACACCGTGCAGGACGTTTGGCATTTGCCAGAGAACACCAAGATTGGCAAATTCGCCACTGGCGCCCTGTGCTCTTCACAGATGAAAGCAGGTTCACACTGAGCACATGTGACAGACGTGACAGAGTCTGGAGACGCCGTGGAGAATGTTCTGCTGCCTGCAACATCCTCCAGCATGACCGGTTTGGCGGTGGGTCAGTCATGGTGTGGGGTGGCATTTCTTTGGGGGGCCGCACAGCCCTCCATGTGCTCGCCTGAGGTAGCCTGACTGCCATTAGGTACCGAGATGAGATCCTCAGACCCTTTGTGAGACCATATGCTGGTGCGGTTGGCCCTGGGTTCCTCCTAATTCAAGACAATGCTAGACCTCATGTGGCTGGAGTGTGTCAGCAGTTCCTGCAAGAGGAAGGCATTGATGCTATGGACTGGCCCGCCCGTTCCCCAGACCTGAATCCAATTGAGCACATCTGGGACATCATGTCTCCATCCACCAACGCCACGTTGCACCACAGACTGTCCAGGAGTTTGCGGATGCTTTTGTCCAGGTCTGGGAGGAGATCCCTCAGGAGACCATCCGCCACCTCATCAGGAGCATGCCCAGGCGTTGTAGGGAGGTCATACAGGCACGTGGAGGCCACACACACTACGAGCCTCATTTTGACTTGTTTTAAGGACATTACATCAAAGTTGGATCAGCCTGTGGTGTGCACTATATACATCACTATATACACCACTATATACATCACTATATACATCACTATATACACCACTATATACATCACTATATACACCACTATATACACCACTATATACATCACTATATACACCACTATATACATCACTATATACACCACTATATACATCACTATATACATCACTATATACACCACTATATACATCACTATATACATCACCCTATACAGTTGAAGTCGGAAGTTTACATATACTTAGGTTGGAGTCATTAAAACTCGTTTTTCAACCACTCAACAAATTTCTTGTCAACAAACTATTGTTTTGGCAAGTCGGTTAGGACATCTACTTTGTGCATGACACAAGTCATTTTTCCAACAATTGTGTCTCCTAGAGAAGAATGTACTTTGGTGCGAAAAGTGCAAATCCATCCCAGAACAACAGCAAAGGACCTTGTGAAGTTGCTGGAGGAAACAGGTACAAAAGTATCTATATCCACAGTAAAACGAGTCCTATATCGACATAATCTGAAAGGCCGCTCAGCAAGGAAGAAACCACTTCTCCAAATTCGCCATAAAGAAGCCAGACTACGATTTGCAACTGCACATGGTGACAAAGATCTTACTTTTTGGAAAAATGTCCTCTGGTCTGATGAAACAAAAATATAACTGTTTTGCCATAATGACCATTGTTATATTTGGAGGAAAAAGGGGGAGGCTGCAAGCCGAAGAACACCATCCCAACTGTGACGCACGGGGGTGGCAGCATCATGTTGTGGTGGTGCTTTGCTGCAGGAGGGACTGGTGCACTTCACAAAATAGATGGCATCATGAGGCAAGAAAATTATGTGGATATATTGAAGCAACATCTCAAGATATCAGTCAAGATGTTAAAGCTTGGTCGCAAATGGGTCTCCCAAATGGACAATGACCCCAAGCAAACTTACAAAGTTGTGGCACAATGGCTTAAGGACAACAAAGTCAAGGTATTGGAGTGGCCATCACAAAGCCCTGACCTCAAGCCTATAAAAGATTTGTGGGCAGAACTGAAAAAGCGTGTGCAAGCAAGGAGGCCTACAAACCTGACTCAGTTACAACAGCTCTGTCAGGAGGAATGGGCCAAATTTCACCCAACTTATTGTGGGAAGCTTGTGGAAGGCTACCTGAAATGTTTGACCCAAGTAAACAATTTAAAGGCAATGCTACCAAATACTAATTGAGTGTATGTAAACTTCTGGCCCTCTGGGAATGTGATGAAAGAAATAAAAGCTGAAATTAATCATTCTCTCTACAATTATTCTGACATTTCACATTCTTAAAATAAAGTGGTGATCCTAACTGACCTAAGACAGGGAATCTTTACTAGGATGAAATGTCAGGAATTGTGAAAAACTGAGTTTAAATGTATTTTGCTAAGGTGTATGTAAACTTCAACTGTACATCACTATATACATCACTATATCCATCCCTATATACATCACTATATACATCACTATATACACCACTATATACATCACTATATACATCACTATATACACCATAACAACTGTAACAGTGATTAATAAATAAACGGCAAGTGGTACCGGAGCGCCAAGTCTTGGTCCAAAAGGCTCGTTAACAGCTTCTACCCCCAATCCATAAGACTGGTGAACAATTAATCATATGGCCACCCGGACTATTTGTATTGACACCCCCTCCCCCCTTTCTTTTTACGCTGCTGCTACTCGCTGTTTATCGTCTACGCATTTTCACTTTACCCCTACCTACATGTTCAAATTACCTCAACTAACCTGTAACACCGCACATTGATTTGGTACCGGTACCCCCTGTATATTGTCCCATTACTGTTATTTATTGTGTTACTTTATAAGCTCAGCAAAAAAAGAAACGTCCTCTCACTGTCAACTGCGTTAATTTTCAGCGAACTTAACATGTAAATATTTGTATGAACACAACAACAATCAACAACTGAGACATAAACTGAACAAGTTCCACAGAAATATGACTAACAAAATTTGAATAATGTGTCCCTGAACAAAGGGGGGGTCAAAATCAAAAGTAACAGTCAGTATCTGGTGTGGCCACCAGCTGCATTAAGTACTGCAGTGCATCTCCTCCTCATTGACTGCACCAGATCTGCAAGTTCTTGCTGTGAGATGTTACCCCACTCTTCCACCAAGGCACCTGCAAGTTCCCAGACATTTCTGGGGGGAATGGCCCTAGCCCTCACCCTCCAATCCAACAGGTCCCAGAGGTGCTCAATGGGATTGAGATCCGGGCTCTTCGCTGGCCATGGCAGAACACTGACATTCCTGTCTTGTAGGAAATGACACACAGAATGAGCAGTATGGCTGGTGGCATTGTCATGCTGGAGTGTCATGTCAGGATGAGCCTGCAGGAGGGGTACCACATGAGGGAGGAGGATGTCTTCCCTGTAACGCACAGCATTGAGATTTCCTGCAATGACAACAAGCTCAGTCCAATGATGCTATGACACACCGCCCCAGACCATGACGGACCCTCCACCTCCAAATCGATCCCGCTCCAGTCTGAGCACTGATGGAGGGATTGTGCGTTCCTGGTGTAACTTGGGCAGTTGTTGTTGCCATCCTGTACCTGTACCGCAGGTGTGATGTTCGGATGTACTGATCCTGTGCAGGTGTTGTTACACGTGATCTCCCACTGCGAGGACGATCAGCTGTCCGTCCTGTCTTTTCAGAGTCAGTAGAAAGGCCTCTTTAGTGTTCGAAGTTTTTATAACTGTGACCCTAATTGCCTACCGTCTGTAAGCTGTTAGTGTCTTAACGACCGTTCCACATGTGCATGTTCATTAATTGTTTATGGTTCCTTGAACAATCATGGGAAACAGTGTTTAAACCCTTTACAATGAAGATCTTTGAAGTTATTTGGATTTTTACGAATTATCTTTGAAAAACAGAGTACTGAAAAAGGGGCGTTTTTTTTTTAGCTGAGTTTATTATTTTTTTGTTATTTAAAAAAAAATTATCATCTTATTTTATTTCATTTTGTCCTGCATGTTGGAGCTCGGAGCCTAATATTTTCACTGTTGCCTGCAATCACACCTGCAACCCTGAACCTAGTGGTTAGAGCGTTGGACTAGTAACCACAAGGTTGCTGGATCGATTCCCCGAGCTGACAATGTGAAAGTCCGTTGTTTTGCCCCTGAGCAAGGCAGTTAACCCACTGTTCCCCGGGTGCTGAAAGACAAGGATGTTGATTAAGGCAGCCCCCTGCACCTCTCTGATTTTGGTTAAATGCAGAAGACACATTTCAGTTGTACAACTGACTTTACATGTTTCTATTAAAAACTCTGAATCTCTGTACTGCAGTACATTCTCCCTGAGTTCCTCTAGGTGGTGCTATCAGTAAACTTTCATGTCTATTGCCTTAAGAGACAGTGTGGTGTTTGATGCACACTGACAACAACACATACCTGGAAGCTGTTGACACTGGAAATACCAATAACACAGTCATTTATTTACTTGTCCAAGATATCATCAAGGGTAACAGGCTGACCCTATGCCATCAATCACCATGGAGACACTCACCTCACCAACACTGCATCCTACATTTTTTTAAATTATTAAATTAAACCTTTATTTAACTAAGGAAGTCAGTTAAGAACAAATTCTTATTTACAATGACAGCCAACTGGGGAACAATGGGTAAACTGCCTTGTTCAGGGGCAGAATGACAGATTTTTACCTTGTCAGATCAGGGATTTGATTCAGCAACCTTTCGGTTACAGGCCCAACGCTTTAACCATTACATTTACATTTACGTCATTTAGCAGACGCTCTTATCCAGAGCGACTTACAAATTGGTGCATTCACCTTATGATATCCAGTGGAACAACCACTAGGCCACCTGCCACCCCGTAAGTGATTGTGTCTCTGGGCTCTATTTTCGGGTGGTGATAAGGAGGCGCAAGTGTCAGATGCACGTTAGTTTGCCATTTCATCATGTAAAAACCGCATTTTCCTAACGCCAGGTTTGGCAATTTACCTGTCTAACGTCAGCTGGCTTGCACTGAGGTGGGAGGGGTGGAAATATTTGGTGTGTCCTTAAAAACGTGCGCCTATAGAGTACCACAGGATGAGTCATAATAGCCATAACACCTAGCGGTCAAACAAGGAAATGGTTCTAATGGTTTTTCCACCATTCATTTTCCCCACAGGGGATATTAGAAAGATTTCAAATAAGGGATGTGTTTCGTATAGGCGTGATAACAGTGTAAATCTCTCTCGGACAAGGTGACTATCATCGGACAGTGATAAAAGTTGACTGACTAGGCTAATTCTTAGTCATGTTTTTGGTTTTTGTTTCATTTCAGATGAAGAGGGAGCAGAGTCGACCCGTCATTCAGGGCAGGTGCGGTAGATCCACACCTGTTTTGAGGTGTTGCCTGTTTTGCATGTTATTCTGACATTAATACGTGTCACATATAAGTTTGCAAACAATGTAAAAAATAAGTTGAAAAACATTGAGTTAATGAAGCTGTATACAAACTTGGTCTCTTTTTTGCTTTCTTGAGTAAAGGCAGCTCCAAAATGCAGGTCTTTCAGCCCAGATCAGTGCTTTCTGTGGTGGTGGGGCCTAGCGGTTGGTAATGTTCTCTAGTTGCGCAGTGATTGGTTCAGGGGTCTGTCACTCATGGGGACACTATGACAACGCCAAATCTAAGAGTAGAGCTCGAAAATTCAAGCCCCTTGGGTGCTGCCATATAGTTACATTAGATGTGCCCATCCAAGAAGTCTCAAGGTCATTGGCCACAGATAAAATGAGGTCAAATCACATTATATCTACAGTGCTTTGATTGGACTGACCATGTCAACATCATACTTTCTAAATCTTAGCTAGCAAGCTAGCAGTCATCATCATGAATCAGGTCAACAATCTACTGGCAAATCCTTTTTAATCCTTGTCATAGGAAGAGAAATTATAGATAAAATGTATCAGTGCTCATCAGCCATTGGACATAAACATTACACAACAAGTTGGAAATCGCAAATTCAACAATGAGTGGTTTGGAAGGAATCAGTGTCTAACTGAAAGCATTGCAAAGCAATCACTAGCCTGCTATTCAGTGGAGTGGGTGTGTGGTCCAAGTCTGGGTTTAAGGGTTTCTTTTCCAAGCTCAAAATTATAAACATTCAACATTGGCCATGCTGTCAATGCAGCATGATTTCTGCCGTGCTCAAAACAACTGTTAACTCGGAAATGGGAAATCTGACTTCAGTGAGTTCAAGACAACGTGTTCCGACTGGGAAAATAAGTTTTGAACGGTCATCCTACTCAGAATTGTAAGTTGTGAACTCAGGCCTCTTTCAACAGCTACGACCAGAAGATCAGTGACGTCATCATGATTCAACCTTGTTTTTTTCCCGAGTTCCTAGTTGTCTTGAAAGCACCATGAATCCAGAGAATGCCAGAGTTTGATGACAAAATTTGCCCTTGAAGGACTGCCGTGCCACCTTCCTTATCAAGTGACCCCCAGCTCAACAAGGTGAGTCCATAAATGTCTTGTACGCTGCTGCATAAAATATGTAATATGCCAGGGAGATATGTATTCTGTAGCTAAGAAAGTAATACTAGTTGTATGTTGTGTAGTAAGCTGTTAGTAGCCTCACCCTAATAATTTGGTATATTTCCCCCTCTTAATTTTACCTACTGTTCTGACTTGGAGGTGCACATGTAGCCTATAACCTGTTTTAGAGAAATGTAATCATCAAATATTGTAAGAGCTTTCTTGTCTGCTTATATGCCCCCTTTATTTATCCTACGGTTCTGACTTGGTGTACAGGGAGAACACTGTAAGAACGGCCCATGCTCTGAATTCTGTCGCTCTACATTTCAAAAGTGCTGAACAAATAGTTATATTGACTACGTTTGTCCTAGCTCGCTTATCAATGTGTTAATCGAAATTACAGATTGCCTCTTATCCATTTATCGTCCCCTTATTCCATAGTTTGTACATCTCAATTGTCAGTAGAAACCACATTTGTTTAAGCAAGTCAGCCATATCAGCCTAGTTTTTTTTTAAAGAGGCTGAATTAACTGTTTCGCTGCAAGACAAGGCTCTGCTGATAGCCAGGTGTAGCAGTGGTAAGGTGTTGGGACTCTGCTGTTGGGACAGCTTTATGTAGGGCCTAACAGTTTGTGGGCACCGTTTGTCACTGTTATAGTGTAATTAATGTATTGTTTTGTGTTGTTTAGTGGCTTTGCTGGCATGCATCCCCAACATTTGTTTTTGTTTGTTTGCCCCACCAAGATGTTCATGCTAAAATCGACCACTGAGAGAGAGTTAGATCATTTGAAAGCAGCATGCAGACAGACCAGGGCCTATATTCACAAAGCATCTCAGACTAGGAGTTCTGATTTAGGATCAGTTTAGCCTTTCAGATCATAATGAATGATTCCATTGGCAGCTGGTCCTAGTTCAGTATTCCTACTCTGAAGACGCTTTGTGAATCCTGGCCCTTGAAGAAAGCGGTTGCCCAACACCTTGCACAGCAGTCTTTCACCACAGGACCCTAGCGGTATTACAGTCAATGCTATTCCTATGTGAATTTCCATATCAATGACACAAACAAAAAGGTAGAATTGTTCAGCTACATGTGCAATGATGTAAGGTACATAATGCATCTATTTTCATCTCCCTAACAGGCCACTTCATGCTGTGACATGGACTTGGATGGTGACAAATCTTCTTCAAGCTTCCTGACTGAATACTAGGTTCTTCAGTGGTTCCAGAAGTAAAGGCCTTACCTGGGAGTACAGCACCAGTCTCTCTGTCTCACTGCCATTCTGTCAACATGTATCCAGAAGTAAGGTCCTTACCTGGGAGTACAGCACCAGTCTCTCTGTCTCACTGCCATTCTGTCAACATGTATAGTATATAACCCCTGTAATTCATATAAACTGTTACAGACGCAAGCACAGATTTATATTAACTTTGTCCCATTCTTTAATGTTGTCTGGGATATATATTTTAGTTGAGATACTTGTATGATATACATTTATAAAAATATATTCACTCTGGACATGAGAATTGCATTTATTTTAGACCTTGTAAATCATTACCTCTGTAATTGTCTTGGTGTTTAAATTATCCCAGAAGTTCGTAAAAAACAAAAATGAAGACCAACATGATAAACATGCTATGAAAAAGTTATTGTTTTGTAATCTTACAATAAACATTTTTTTTTTTTTTTTTTTTTGTTTGCATTTGGCCATCCCCAAAATGTGTCTGTTGAACGTCTGTGGATAGCTGACAACAGGGTTACAGGTTTGTTGATGTGCTGCTCTGGAGTTCCATAACCCAGCAGACTCACCTGGGGACAGAGGGATGGACACATGTTAGATGTGATAAGTCTAGAAGTCCTTGGACCAGTCAGTCTCTGTAGCACCTGGAGAGAGATGGATGGAGGTAGTGGGTCAGAATGCTCTAGAAGTCCTTGGACCAGTCAGTCTCTGTAGCACCTGGAGAGAGATGGATGGAGGTAGTGGGTCAGAATGCTCTAGAAGTCCTTGGACCAGTCAGTCTCTGTAGCACCTGGAGAGAGATGGATGGAGGTAGTGGATGTGCTTGAAAGAGACCTTTCACCCCTGACCTCCCACTGGCCCAGGGCCTCCTGCCTAACCCTCTAATCGGTCTCCACTGGCCCAGGGCCTCCTAGCTAACCCTCTAATCAGTCTCCACTGGCCCAGGGCCTCCTGCCTAACCCTCTAATCGGTCTCCACTGACCCAGGGCCTCCTAGCTAACCCTCTAATCGGTCTCCACTGACCCAGGGCCTCCTGGCTAACCCTCTAATCGGTCTCCACTGGCCCAGGGCCTCCTGGCTAACCCTCTAATCGGTCTCCACTGGCTCAGGGCCTCCTAGCTAACCCTCTAATCGGTCTCCACTGGCCCAGGGCCTCCTAGCTAACCCTCTAATCGGTGTCCACTGACCCAGGGCCTCCTGCCTAACCCTCTAATCGGTCTCCACTGACCCAGGGCCTCCTAGCTAACCCTCTAATCGGTCTCCACTGACCCAGGGCCTCCTGGCTAACCCTCTAATCGGTCTCCACTGGCTCAGGGCCTCCTAGCTAACCCTCTAATCGGTCTCCACTGGCCCAGGGCCTCCTAGCTAACCCTCTAATCGGTCTCCACTGGCCCAGGGCCTCCTAGCTAACCCTCTAATCAGTCTCCACTGGCCCAGGGCCTCCTGCCTAACCCTCTAATCGGTCTCCACTGACCCAGGGCCTCCTAGCTAACCCTCTAATCGGTCTCCACTGACCCAGGGCCTCCTGCCTAACCCTCTAATCGGTCTCCACTGGCCCAGGGCCTCCTGGCTAACCCTCTAATCGGTCTCCACTGGCTCAGGGCCTCCTAGCTAACCCTCTAATCGGTCTCCACTGGCCCAGGGCCTCCTGCCTAACCCTCAAATCAGTCTTCATTGTCAAAGGGCCTCCTGCCTAACCCTCTAATCGGTCTCCACTGGCCCAGGGCCTCCTAGCTAACCCTCAAATCAGTCTCCACTGGCTGAGGTCCTCCTAGCTAACCCTCTAATCGGTCTCCACTGGCCCAGGGCCTCCTAGCTAACCCTCAAATCAGTCTCCACTGACCCAGGGCCTCCTGGCTAACCCTCTAATCGGTCTCCACTGGCTGAGGTCCTCCTGCCTAACCCTCTAATCGGTCTCCACTGACCCAGGGCCTCCTAGCTAACCCTCTAATCGGTCTCCACTGGCCCAGGGCCTCCTAGCTAACCCTCTAATCAGTCTCCACTGGCCCAGGGCCTCCTGGCTAACCCTCTAATCGGTCTCCACTGGCTCAGGGCCTCCTGCCTAACCCTCTAATCGGTCTCCACTGGCCCAGGGCCTCCTGCCTAACCCTCAAATCAGTCTTCATTGTCAAAGGGCCTCCTGCCTAACCCTCTAATCGGTCTCCACTGGCCCAGGGCCTCCTAGCTAACCCTCAAATCAGTCTCCACTGACCCAGGGCCTCCTGGCTAACCCTCTAATCGGTCTCCACTGGCTGAGGTCCTCCTGCCTAACCCTCTAATCGGTCTCCACTGACCCAGGGCCTCCTAGCTAACCCTCTAATCGGTCTCCACTGACCCAGGGCCTCCTAGCTAACCCTCTAATCGGTCTCCACTGACCCAGGGCCTCCTGGCTAACCCTCAAATCAGTCTTCATTGTCAAAGGGCCTCATGCCTAACCATCTAATCAGTCTCCACTGGCCCAGGGCCTCCTGCCTAACATCTAATCAGTCTCCACTGGCCCAGGGCCTCCTGCCTAACCCTCAAATCAGTCTTCATTGTCAAAGGGCCTCCTGCCTAACCCTCGAATCGGTCTCCACTGGCCCAGGGCCTCCTAGCTAACCCTCAAATCAGTCTCCACTGACCCAGGGCCTCCTGGCTAACCCTCTAATCAGTCTTCATTGTCAAAGGGCCTCATGCCTAACCATCTAATCAGTCTCCACTGGCCCAGGGCCTCCTGCCTAACATCTAATCAGTCTCCACTGACCCAGGGCCTCCTGCCTAACATCTAATCGGTCTCCACTGGCCCAGGGCCTCCTTCCCAACCATCTAATTGGTTTCTCTGACAGGGAGTTATTCCAGCAGTAGACCGTTGTATGGTGCTTCTCCACTTCTTATATGAGTGTAGTATTAGCTCTTTAAATAGTATAATTTGTATTTATTAAAGATCCCCATTAGCTGCTGACAAGGCAGCAGCTACTCTTCCTGGGGTCCAGCAACATTAAGGCAGTTAAATACGAGAACAAAAAAATATTACATGACATTACATTTAAAAACAGATTTCACAACACATTAAGTGTGTGCCTTCAGGTCACTACTCTACTATCACATGTCTACAATACAAAATCCATGTGTGAGTGTGTCAATATTGGGTATTCTATCATGTGTGTGTGTAAGCATGTGTCTGTGCCTGTGTGTGTGTGTGTGTGTGTCTCTTCACAGTCCCCGATGTTACAAAAGGTAGATTTATATATTTTTTAAAACATTTGATTCTACTGCTTGCATCAGTTACCTGATGTGGAATAGAGTTCCATGTAGTCATGGCTCTATGTGGTACTGTATGCCTCCCATAGTCTGTTCTGGACTTGGGGACTGTGAAGAGACCCCTGATGGCATGTCTTGTGGGGTATATATGGGTGTCTAAGCTGTGTGCTAGTAGTTTAACTACTGGATCAGTATCCCGAAATGGATAGAAAATCGGGACAGTTATTGCTCAATATGCATAATGTGACTAGAACGTCGTTGTAAACAACAACCAATTTTCCGGGACATATACGTGTCTTATATGGCACAGAAAGTTTAAATTATAGCTAATCTAACTGCAGGTAGGCTAGTGGTTAGGGCATTGGGCCAGTAACTGAAATGTTGCTGGGTCAAATCTCCAAGCTGACAAGGTAAACATCTATCTTTCTGCCCCTGAGAAAGGCAGTTAAAACACTGTTCCACGGGCGCCGAAGAAGTGGAATGTTGATGAAGACAGCCCCCGCACCTCTCTGATTCAGAGGGGTTGGGTTAAATGAGAAAGACACATTTCAGTTGAAGGCATTAAGTTGTACAACTGACTAGGTACCCCCCTTTCCTTTCTGTTGTATAACTGACTAGGTATCCCCCCTTTCCCTTTCTGTTGTACAACTGACTAGGTATCCCCCTTTCCTTTCTGTTGTATAACTGACTAGGTATCCCCCTTTCCTTTCAGTTGTACAACTGACTAGGTATCCACCTTTCCTTTCTGTTGTATAACTGACTAGGTATCCCCCCTTTCCCTTTCAGTTGTTCAACTGCCTAGGTATCCACCTTTCCTTTCAGTTGTACAACTGACTAGGTATCCCCCTTTCCTTTCTGTTGTATAACTGACTAGGTATCCCCCTTTCCTTTCTGTTGTATAACTGACTAGGTATCCCCCCTTTTCTTTCTGTTGTATAACTGACTAGGTATCCACCTTTCCTTTCAGTTGTACAACTGACTAGGTATCCCCCCTTTCAGATGTATAACTGACTAGGTATCCCCATTTCCCTTTCAGTTGTACAACTGACTAGGTATCCCCCTTTCCTTTCTGTTGTATAACTGACTAGGTATCCCCCCTTTTCTTTCTGTTGTATAACTGACTAGGTATCCACCTTTCCTTTCTGTTGTATAACTGACTAGGTATCCCCCTTTCCTTTCAGTTGTATAACTGACTAGGTATCCCCCCTTTCCTTTCAGTTGTATAACTGACTAGGTATCCCCCTTTCCTTTCTGTTGTATAACGGACTAGGTATCCCCCTTTCTGTTGTATAACTGACTAGGTTTCCCCCTTCCCTTTCAGTTGTTCAACTGACTAGGTATCCCCCCTTTCCTTTCAGTTGTATAACTGACTAGGTATCCCCCTTTCCCTTTCTGTTGTATAACTGACTAGGTATCCCCCTTTCCCTTTCAGTTGTATAACTGACTAGGTATCCCCCTTTCCCTTTCAGTTGTTCAACTGACTAGGTATCCCCCCTTTCCCTTTCAGTTGTTCAACTGACTAGGTATCCCCCTTTCCCTTCTGTTGTACAACTGACTAGTTATCCCCCCTTTACCTTTCTGTTGTATAACTGACTAGGTATCCCCCTTTCCTTTCTGTTGTATAACTGACTAGGTATCCCCCCTTTCAGTTGTATAACTGACTAGGTACCCCCTTTCCTTTCTGTTGTATAACTGACTAGGTATCCCCCTTTCCTTTCTGTTGTATAACTGACTAGGTATCCCCCCTTTCAGTTGTATAACTGACTAGGTACCCCCTTTCCTTTCAGTTGTATAACTGACTAGGTATCCCCCTTTCCTTTCTGTTGTACAACTGACTAGGTATCCCCCTTTCCTTTCTGTTGTATAACGGACTAGGTATCCCCCTTTCCTTTCTGTTGTATAACTGACTAGGTATCCCCCCTTTCAGTTGTATAACTGACTAGGTATCCCCCTTTCCTTTCAGATGTATAACTGACTAGGTATCCCCCCTTTCCTTTCAGTTGTACAACTGACTAGATATCCCCCTTTCCTTTCTGTTGTAGAACTGACTAGGTATCCCCCTTTCCCTTTCAGTTGTACAACTGACTAGGTATCCCCCTTTCCTTTCTGTTGTATAACTGACTAGGTATCCCCCTTTCCTTTCTGTTGTACAACTGACTAGGTATCCCCCTTTCCTTTCTGTTGTACAACTGACTAGGTATCCCCCTTTCCTTTCTGTTGTATAACTGACTAGGTATCCCCCTTTCCCTTTCAGTTGTACAACTGACTAGATATCCCCCTTTCCTTTCTGTTGTATAACTGACTAGGTATCCCCCTTTCCTTTCTGTTGTATAACGGACTAGGTATCCCCCTTTCTGTTGTATAACTGACTAGGTTTCCCCCTTCCCTTTCAGTTGTTCAACTGACTAGGTATCCCCCCTTTCCTTTCAGTTGAATAACTGACTAGGTATCCCCCCTTTCCTTTCAGTTGTATAACTGACTAGGTATCCCCCTTTCCTTTCTGTTGTATAACTGACTAGGTATCACCCCTTTCCTTTCTGTTGTACAACTGACTAGGTATCCCCCTTTCCCTTTCAGTTGTTCAACTGACTAGGTATCCCCCCTTTCCCTTTCAGTTGTTCAACTGACTAGGTATCCCCCTTTCCCTTCTGTTGTACAACTGACTAGTTATCCCCCCTTTACCTTTCTGTTGTATAACTGACTAGGTATCCCCCTTTCCTTTCTGTTGTATAACTGACTAGGTATCCCCCCTTTCAGTTGTATAACTGACTAGGTACCCCCTTTCCTTTCTGTTGTATAACTGACTAGGTATCCCCCTTTCCTTTCTGTTGTATAACTGACTAGGTATCCCCCCTTTCAGTTGTATAACTGACTAGGTAGCCCCTTTCCTTTCAGTTGTATAACTGACTAGGTATCCCCCTTTCCTTTCTGTTGTACAACTGACTAGGTATCCCCCTTTCCTTTCTGTTGTATAACGGACTAGGTATCCCCCTTTCCTTTCTGTTGTATAACTGACTAGGTATCCCCCCTTTCAGTTGTATAACTGACTAGGTATCCCCCTTTCCTTTCAGATGTATAACTGACTAGGTATCCCCCCTTTCCTTTCAGTTGTACAACTGACTAGATATCCCCCTTTCCTTTCTGTTGTAGAACTGACTAGGTATCCCCCTTTCCCTTTCAGTTGTACAACTGACTAGGTATCCCCCTTTCCTTTCTGTTGTATAACTGACTAGGTATCCCCCTTTCCTTTCTGTTGTACAACTGACTAGGTATCCCCCTTTCCTTTCTGTTGTACAACTGACTAGGTATCCCCCTTTCCTTTCTGTTGTATAACTGACTAGGTATCCCCCTTTCCCTTTCAGTTGTACAACTGACTAGATATCCCCCTTTCCTTTCTGTTGTATAACTGACTAGGTATCCCCCTTTCCTTTCTGTTGTATAACGGACTAGGTATCCCCCTTTCTGTTGTATAACTGACTAGGTTTCCCCCTTCCCTTTCAGTTGTTCAACTGACTAGGTATCCCCCCTTTCCTTTCAGT
Source organism: Salmo salar (assembly GCF_965601325.2). NCBI lineage: Eukaryota > Metazoa > Chordata > Actinopteri > Salmoniformes > Salmonidae > Salmo > Salmo salar. The sequence goes on from NC_138305.1 coordinate 7,332,403, forward strand.
TGAATAACTGACTAGGTATCCCCCCTTTCCTTTCAGTTGTATAACTGACTAGGTATCCCCCTTTCCTTTCTGTTGTATAACTGACTAGGTATCACCCCTTTCCTTTCTGTTGTACAACTGACTAGGTATCCCCCTTTCCTTTCAGTTGTATAACTGACTAGGTATCCCCCTTTCCTTTCTGTTGTACAACTGACTAGGTATCCCCCTTTCCTTTCAGTTGTATAACTGACTAGGTATCCCCCCTTTCCTTTCAGTTGTACAACTGACTAGGTATCCACCTTTCCTTTCAGTTGTATAACTGACTAGGTATCCCCCTTTCTGTTCTACAACTGACTAGGTATCCCCCCTTTCCTTTCTGTTGAATAACTGACTAGGTATCCCCCTTTCCTTTCTGTTGTATATATGACTAGGTATCCCCCCTTTTCTTTCTGTTGTATAACTGACTAGGTATCCACCTTTCCTTTCAGTTGTACAACTGACTAGGTATCCCCCCTTTCAGATGTATAACTGACTAGGTATCCCCCTTTCCCTTTCTGTTGTATAACTGACTAGGTACCCCCCTTTCCTTTCAGTTGTATAACTGACTAGGTATCCCCCTTTCCTTTCAGTTGTATAACTGACTAGGTATCCCCCTTTCCTTTCTGTTGTATAACTGACTAGGTTTCCCCCCTTTCCTTTCAGTTGTATAACTGACTAGGTATCCCCCCCTTTCCTTTCAGTTGTACAACTGACTAGGTATCCCACTTTCCTTTCAGTTGTATAACTGACTAGGTATCCCCCTTTCCTTTCAGTTGCACAACTGACTAGGTATCCCCCTTTCCTTTCAGTTGCACAACTGACTAGGTATCCCCCTTTCCTTTCAGTTGTACAACTGACTAGGTATCCCCCTTTCCTTTCAGTTGTATAACTGACTAGGTATCCCCCTTTCCTTTCTGTTGTACAACTGACTAGGTATCCCCCTTTCCCTTTCAGTTGTTCAACTGACTAGGTATCCCCTTTACCTTTCTGTTGTATAACTGACTAGGTATCCCGCTTTCCTTTCTGTTGTACAACTGACTAGGTATCCCCCCTTTCAGTTGTATAACTGACTAGGTATCCCCCCTTTCCTTTCAGTTGTACAACTGACTAGGTATTCCCCTTTCCTTTCAGTTGTACAACTGACTAGGTATCCCCCCTTTCCTTTCTGTTGTACAACTGACTAGGTATCCCCCTTTCCTTTCAGTTGTATAACTGACTAGGTATCCCCCCTTTCCCTTTCAGTTGTACAACTGACTAGGTATCCCCCTTTCCTTTCTGTTGTACAACTGACTAGGTATCCCCCTTTCCTTTCTGTTGTACAACTGACTAGGTATCCCCCTTTCCTTTCTGTTGTACAACTGACTAGGTATCCCCCTTTCCTTTCAGTTGTATAACTGACTAGGTATCCCCCTTTCCTTTCTGTTGTATAACTGACTAGGTATCCCCCTTTCCTTTCTGTTGTATAACTGACTAGGTATCCCCCTTTCCTTTCTGTTGTATAACTGACTAGGTATCCCCCCTTTCCTTTCAGTTGTATAACTGACTAGGTATCCCCCTTTCCCTTTCAGTTGTATAACTGACTAGGTATCCCCCTTTCCCTTTCAGTTGTACAACTGACTAGGTATCCCCCTTTCCTTTCTGTTGTACAACTGACTAGGTATCCCCCTTTCCTTTCTGTTGTATAACGGACTAGGTATCCCCCTTTCCCTTTCTGTTGTATAACTGACTAGGTATCCCCCTTTCTGTTGTATATCTGACTAGGTATCCCCCTTTCTGTTGTATATCTGACTAGGTATCCCCCTTTACCTTTCAGTTGTATAACTGACTAGGTATCCCCCTTTCCTTTCAGTTGTACAACTGACTAGGTATCCCCCTTTCCTTTCAGTTGTACAACTGCCTAGGTATCCCCCCTTTCCTTTCAGTTGTATAACTGACTAGGTATCCCCCTTTCCTTTCAGTTGTACAACTGACTAGGTATCCCCCTTTCCTTTCAGTTGTACAACTGACTAGGTACCCCCCTTTCCTTTCTGTTGTATAACTGACTAGGTATCCCCCTTTCTGTTGTATATCTGACTAGGTATCCCCCTTTCTGTTGTATATCTGACTAGGTATCCCCCTTTACCTTTCAGTTGTATAACTGACTAGGTATCCCCCTTTCCTTTCAGTTGTACAACTGACTAGGTATCCCCCTTTCCTTTCAGTTGTACAACTGACTAGGTACCCCCTTTCCTTTCTGTTGTATAACTGACTAGGTATCCCCCTTTCCTTTCAGTTGTACAACTGACTAGGTACCCCCTTTCCTTTCTGTTGTATAACTGACTAGGTATCCCCCTTTCCTTTCTGTTGTATAACGGACTAGGTATCCCCCTTTCTGTTGTATAACTGACTAGGTATCCCCCCTTTCCTTTCTGTTGTACAACTGACTAGGTATCCACCTTTCCTTTCAGTTGTACAACTGACTAGGTATCCCCCTTCCCTTTCAGTTGTTCAACTGACTAGGTATCCCCCTTTCCTTTCTGTTGTATAACTGACTAGGTATCCCCCTTTCCTTTCTGTTGTATAACTGCCTAGGTATCCACCTTTCCTTTCAGTTGTACAACTGACTAGGTATCCCCATTTCCTTTCAGTTGTATAACTGACTAGGTATCCCCCTTTCCTTTCTGTTGTTCAACTGCCTAGGTATCCACCTTTCCTTTCAGTTGTACAACTGACTAGGTATCCCCCTTTCCCTTTCAGTTGTTCAACTGCCTAGGTATCCACCTTTCCTTTCAGTTGTATAACTGACTAGGTATCCCCCTTTACCTTTCTGTTGTACAACTGACTAGGTATCCCCCTTTCCCTTTCAGTTGTTCAACTGCCTAGGTACCCCCCTTTCCTTTCTGTTGTATAACTGACTAGGTATCCCCCTTTCCTTTCTGTTGTATAACGGACTAGGTATCCCCCTTTCCCTTTCTGTTGTATAACTGACTAGGTATCCCCCTTTCTGTTGTATAACTGACTAGGTATCCACCTTTCCTTTCAGTTGTATAACTGACTAGGTATCCCCCTTTACCTTTCAGTTGTATAACTGACTAGGTATCCCCCCTTTCCTTTCAGTTGTACAACTGACTAGGTATCCCCCTTTCCTTTCTGTTGTATAACTGACTAGGTATCCCCCTTTCCTTTCTGTTGTATAACGGACTAGGTATCCCCCTTTCCCTTTCTGTTGTATAACTGACTAGGTATCCCCCTTTCCTTTCTGTTGTACAACTGACTAGGTATCCCCCTTTCCCTTCTGTTGTATAACTGACTAGGTATCCCCCCTTTCCTTTCTGTTGTATAACTGACTAGGTATCCCCCCTTTCCTTTCAGTTGTACAACTGACTAGGTATCCCCCTTTCCTTTCTGTTGTACAACTGACTAGGTATCCCCCTTTCCTTTCTGTTGTATAACTGACTAGGTATCCCCCCTTTCCTTTCTGTTGTATAACTGACTAGGTATCCCCCCTTTCCTTTCAGTTGTACAACTGACTAGGTATCCCCCTTTCCCTTTCTGTTGTATAACTGACTAGGTATCCCCCTTTCTGTTGTATATCTGACTAGGTATCCCCCTTTCTGTTGTATATCTGACTAGGTATCCCCCTTTACCTTTCAGTTGTATAACTGACTAGGTATCCCCCTTTCCTTTCAGTTGTACAACTGACTACGTATCCCCCTTTCCTTTCAGTTGTACAACTGCCTAGGTATCCCCCCTTTCCTTTCAGTTGTATAACTGACTAGGTATCCCCCTTTCCTTTCAGTTGTACAACTGACTAGGTATCCCCCTTTCCTTTCAGTTGTACAACTGACTAGGTACCCCCCTTTCCTTTCTGTTGTATAACTGACTAGGTATCCCCCTTTCTGTTGTATATCTGACTAGGTATCCCCCTTTCTGTTGTATATCTGACTAGGTATCCCCCTTTACCTTTCAGTTGTATAACTGACTAGGTATCCCCCTTTCCTTTCAGTTGTACAACTGACTAGGTATCCCCCTTTCCTTTCAGTTGTACAACTGACTAGGTACCCCCTTTCCTTTCTGTTGTATAACTGACTAGGTATCCCCCTTTCCTTTCTGTTGTATAACGGACTAGGTATCCCCCTTTCTGTTGTATAACTGACTAGGTATCCCCCCTTTCCTTTCTGTTGTACAACTGACTAGGTATCCACCTTTCCTTTCAGTTGTACAACTGACTAGGTATCCCCCTTCCCTTTCAGTTGTTCAACTGACTAGGTATCCCCCTTTCCTTTCTGTTGTATAACTGACTAGGTATCCCCCTTTCCTTTCTGTTGTTCAACTGCCTAGGTATCCACCTTTCCTTTCAGTTGTACAACTGACTAGGTATCCCCCTTTCCCTTTCAGTTGTTCAACTGCCTAGGTATCCACCTTTCCTTTCAGTTGTATAACTGACTAGGTATCCCCCTTTACCTTTCTGTTGTACAACTGACTAGGTATCCCCCTTTCCCTTTCAGTTGTTCAACTGCCTAGGTATCCACCTTTCCTTTCAGTTGTATAACTGACTAGGTATCCCCCTTTACCTTTCTGTTGTACAACTGACTAGGTATCCCCCTTTCCCTTTCAGTTGTTCAACTGCCTAGGTATCCACCTTTCCTTTCAGTTGTATAACTGACTAGGTATCCCCCTTTACCTTTCAGTTGTATAACTGACTAGGTATCCCCCCTTTCCTTTCAGTTGTACAACTGACTAGGTATCCCCCTTTCCTTTCTGTTGTATAACTGACTAGGTATCCCCCTTTCCTTTCTGTTGTATAACGGACTAGGTATCCCCCTTTCCCTTTCTGTTGTATAACTGACTAGGTATCCCCCTTTCTGTTGTATATCTGACTAGGTATCCCCCTTTCTGTTGTATATCTGACTAGGTATCCCCCTTTACCTTTCAGTTGTATAACTGACTAGGTATCCCCCTTTCCTTTCTGTTGTACAACTGACTAGGTATCCCCCTTTCCCTTCTGTTGTATAACTGACTAGGTATCCCCCCTTTCCTTTCTGTTGTATAACTGACTAGGTATCCCCCCTTTCCTTTCAGTTGTACAACTGACTAGGTATCCCCCTTTCCTTTCAGTTGTACAACTGACTAGGTACCCCCCTTTCCTTTCTGTTGTATAACTGACTAGGTATCCCCCTTTCTGTTGTATATCTGACTAGGTATCCCCCTTTCTGTTGTATATCTGACTAGGTATCCCCCTTTACCTTTCAGTTGTATAACTGACTAGGTATCCCCCTTTCCTTTCAGTTGTACAACTGACTAGGTATCCCCCTTTCCTTTCAGTTGTACAACTGACTAGGTATCCCCCTTTCCTTTCAGTTGTACAACTAACTAGGTATCCCCCTTTCCTTTCTGTTGTATAACTGACTAGGTACCCCCTTTCCTTTCTGTTGTATAACTGACTAGGTATCCCCCTTTCCTTTCTGTTGTATAACGGACTAGGTATCCCCCTTTCTGTTGTATAACTGACTAGGTATCCCCCCTTTCCTTTCTGTTGTACAACTGACTAGGTATCCACCTTTCCTTTCAGTTGTACAACTGACTAGGTATGCCCCTTCCCTTTTAGTTGTACAACTGACTAGGTACCCCCCTTTCCTTTCTGTTGTATAACTGACTAGGTATCCCCCTTTCCTTTCTGTTGTATAACTGACTAGGTATCCCCCTTTCCTTTCTGTTGTACAACTGACTAGGTATCCCCCTTTCCTTTCGGTTGTATAACTGACTAGGTATCCCCCCTTTCCTTTCAGTTGTAGAACTGACTAGGTATCCCCCTTTCCTTTCTGTTGTATAACTGACTAGGTATCCCCCTTTCCTTTCTGTTGTATAACGGACTAGGTATCCCCCTTTCCCTTTCTGTTGTATAACTGACTAGGTATCCCCCTTTCTGTTGTATATCTGACTAGGTATCCCCCTTTCTGTTGTATATCTGACTAGGTATCCCCCTTTACCTTTCAGTTGTATAACTGACTAGGTATCCCCCTTTCCTTTCAGTTGTACAACTGACTAGGTATCCCCCTTTCCTTTCAGTTGTACAACTGACTAGGTACCCCCTTTCCTTTCTGTTGTATAACTGACTAGGTATCCCCCTTTCCTTTCAGTTGTACAACTGACTAGGTATCCACCTTCCCTTTCTGTTGTATAACTGACTAGGTATCCCCCTTTCCCTTTCAGTTGTTCAACTGCCTAGGTATCCCCCCTTTCCTTTCAGTTGTATAACTGACTAGGTATCCCCCTTTCCTTTCAGTTGTACAACTGACTAGGTATCCCCCTTTCCTTTCATTTGTACAACTGACTAGGGACCCCCCTTTCCTTTCTGTTGTATAACTGACTAGGTATCCCCCTTTCTGTTGTATATCTGACTAGGTATCCCCCTTTCTGTTGTATATCTGACTAGGTATCCCCCTTTACCTTTCAGTTGTATAACTGACTAGGTATCCCCCTTTCCTTTCAGTTGTACAACTGACTAGGTATCCCCCTTTCCTTTCAGTTGTACAACTGACTAGGTACCCCCTTTCCTTTCTGTTGTATAACTGACTAGGTATCCCCCTTTCCTTTCTGTTGTATAACGGACTAGGTATCCCCCTTTCTGTTGTATAACTGACTAGGTATCCCCCCTTTCCTTTCTGTTGTACAACTGACTAGGTATCCACCTTTCCTTTCAGTTGTACAACTGACTAGGTATCCCCCTTCCCTTTCAGTTGTTCAACTGACTAGGTATCCCCCTTTCCTTTCTGTTGTATAACTGACTAGGTATCCCCCTTTCCTTTCTGTTGTATAACTGACTAGGTATCCCCCTTTCCCTTTCAGTTGTTCAACTGCCTAGGTATCCACCTTTCCTTTCAGTTGTACAACTGACTAGGTATCCCCCTTTCCTTTCAGTTGTATAACTGACTAGTTATCCCCCCTTTCCTTTCAGTTGTACAACTGACTAGGTATCCCCCTTTCCTTTCTGTTGTATAACTGACTAGGTATCCCCCCTTTCCTTTCAGTTGTATAACTGACTAGGTATCCCCCTTTCCTTTCTGTTGTATAACTGACTAGGTATCCACCTTTCCTTTCAGTTGTATAACTGACTAGGTATCCCCCTTTCTGTTCTACAACTGACTAGGTATCCCCCCTTTCCTTTCTGTTGTATAACTGACTAGGTATCCCCCTTTCCTTTCTGTTGTGTATATGACTAGGTATCCCCCCTTTTCTTTCTGTTGTATAACTGACTAGGTATCCACCTTTACTTTCAGTTGTACAACTGACTAGGTATCCCCCCTTTCAGATGTATAACTGACTAGGTATCCCCCTTTCCGTTTCTGTTGGATAACTGACTAGGTACCCCCCTTTCCTTTCAGTTGTATAACTGACTAGGTATCCCCCTTTCCTTTCAGTTGTACAACTGACTAGGTATCCCCCTTTCCTTTCAGTTGTATAACTGACTAGGTACCCCCCTTTCCTTTCAGTTGTATAACTGACTAGGTATCCCCCTTTCCTTTCAGTTGTACAACTGACTAGGTATCCCCCTTTCCTTTCTGTTGTATAACTGACTAGGTATCCCCCTTTCCTTTCTGTTGTAGAACTGACTAGGTATCCCCCCTTTCCTTTCTGTTGTATAACTGACTAGGTATCCCCCTTTCCTTTCAGTTGTACAACTGACTAGGTATCCCCCTTTCCCTTTCAGTTGTACAACTGACTAGGTATCCCCCTTTCCTTTCAGTTGTACAACTGACTAGGTATCGACCTTTCCTTTCAGTTGTATAACTGACTAGGTATCCCCCTTTCCTTTCTGTTGTATATATGACTAGGTATCCCCCTTTCCTTTCTGTTGTATAACTGACTAGGTATCAACCTTTCCTTTCAGTTGTATAACTGACTAGGTATCCCCCTTTCCTTTCTGTTGTATATATGACTAGGTATCCCCCCTTTTCTTTCTGTTGTATAACTGACTAGGTATCAACCTTTCCTTTCAGTTGTACAACTGACTAGGTATCCCCCCTTTCAGATGTATAACTGACTAGGTATCCCCCTTTCCCTTTCTGTTGTATAACTGACTAGGTACCCCCCTTTCCTTTCAGTTGTATAACTGACTATGTATCCCCCTTTCCTTTCAGTTGTACAACTGACTAGGTATCCCCCTTTCCTTTCAGTTGTACAACTGACTAGTTATCCCCCCTTTCCTTTCTGTTGTATAACTGACTAGTTATCCCCCCTTTCCTTTCTGTTGTATAACTGACTAGGTATCCCCCTTTCCTTTCAGTTGTATAACTGACTAGGTATCCCCCTTTCCTTTCTGTTGTATAACTGACTAGGTTTCCCCCCTTTCCTTTCAGTTGTATAACTGACTAGGTATCCCCCTTTCCTTTCAGTTGTACAACTGACTAGGTATCCCCCTTTCCTTTCAGTTGTACAACTGACTAGGTATCCCACTTTCCTTTCAGTTGTATAACTGACTAGGTATCCCCCTTTCCTTTCAGTTGTACAACTGACTAGGTATCCCCCTTTCCTTTCAGTTGTACAACTGACTAGGTATCCCCCTTTCCTTTCAGTTGCACAACTGACTAGGTATCCCCCTTTCCTTTCAGTTGTACAACTGACTAGGTATCCCCCTTTCCCTTTCAGTTGTTCAACTGACTAGGTATCCCCCTTTACCTTTCTGTTGTATAACTGACTAGGTATCCCGCTTTCCTTTCTGTTGTACAACTGACTAGGTATCCCCCCTTTCAGTTGTATAACTGACTAGGTATCCCCCCTTTCCTTTCAGTTGTACAACTGACTAGGTATTCCCCTTTCCTTTCAGTTGTACAACTGACTAGGTATCCCCCCTTTCCTTTCTGTTGTATAACTGACTAGGTATCCCCCTTTCCTTTCAGTTGTACAACTGACTAGGTATCCCCCTTTCCCTTCTGTTGTATAACTGACTAGGTATCCCCCCTTTCCTTTCTGTTGTATAACTGACTAGGTATCCCCCCTTGCCTTTCTGTTGTATAACTGACTAGGTATCCCCCTTTCCTTTCAGTTGTATAACTGACTAGGTATCCCCCTTTCCTTTCAGTTGTATAACTGACTAGGTATCCCCCTTTCCTTTCAGTTGTATAACTGACTAGGTATCCCCCTTTCCCTTTCAGTTGTATAACTGACTAGGTATCCACCTTTCCTTTCTGTTGTATAACTGACTAGGTATCCCCCTTTCCTTTCTGTTGTATAACTGACTAGGTATCCCCCTTTCCCTTTCAGTTGTTCAACTGACTAGGTATCCCCCTTTCCTTTCAGTTGTATAACTGACTAGGTATCCCCCCTTGCCTTTCTGTTGTATAACGGACTAGGTATCCCCCCCTTTCCTTTCAGTTGTACAACTGACTAGGTATCCCCCTTTCCTTTCTGTTGTATAACTGACTAGGTATCCCCCTTTTCCCTTTCAGTTGTACAACTGACTAGGTATCCCCCTTTCCTTTCTGTTGTACAACTGACTAGGTATCCCCCTTTCCTTTCAGTTGTATAACTGACTAGGTATCCCCCTTTCCTTTCTGTTGTATAACTGACCAGGTATCCCCCTTTCCTTTCTGTTGTATAACTGACTAGGTATCCCCCTTTCCCCTTCAGTTGTATAACTGACTAGGTATCCCCCTTTCCCTTTCAGTTGTACAACTGACTAGGTATCCCCCTTTCCTTTCTGTTGTACAACTGACTAGGTATCCCCCTTTCCTTTCTGTTGTATAACGGACTAGGTATCCCCCTTTCCCTTTCTGTTGTATAACTGACTAGGTATCCCCCTTTCTGTTATATATCTGACTAGGTATCCCCCTTTCTGTTGTATATCTGACTAGGTATCCCCCTTTACCTTTCAGTTGTATAACTGACTAGGTATCCCCCTTTCCTTTCAGTTGTACAACTGACTAGGTATCCCCCTTTCCTTTCAGTTGTACAACTGACTAGGTACCCCCTTTCCTTTCTGTTGTATAACTGACTAGGTATCCCCCTTTCCTTTCAGTTGTATAACTGACTAGGTATCCCCCTTTCCTTTCTGTTGTATAACTGACTAGGTTTCCCCCCTTTCCTTTCAGTTGTATAACTGACTAGGTATCCCCCTTTCCTTTCAGTTGTACAACTGACTAGGTATCCCCCTTTCCTTTCTGTTGTATAACTGACTAGGTATCCCCCTTTCCTTTCAGTTGCACAACTGACTAGGTATCCCCCTTTCCTTTCAGTTGCACAACTGACTAGGTATCCCCCTTTCCTTTCAGTTGTACAACTGACTAGGTATCCCCCTTTCCCTTTCAGTTGTTCAACTGACTAGGTATCCCCCTTTACCTTTCTGTTGTATAACTGACTAGGTATCCCGCTTTCCTTTCTGTTGTACAACTGACTAGGTATCCCCCCTTTCAGTTGTATAACTGACTAGGTATCCCCCCTTTCCTTTCAGTTGTACAACTGACTAGGTATTCCCCTTTCCTTTCAGTTGTACAACTGACTAGGTATCCCCCCTTTCCTTTCTGTTGTATAACTGACTAGGTATCCCCCTTTCCTTTCAGTTGTACAACTGACTAGGTATCCCCCTTTCCCTTCTGTTGTATAACTGACTAGGTATCCCCCCTTTCCTTTCTGTTGTATAACTGACTAGGTATCCCCCTTGCCTTTCTGTTGTATAACTGACTAGGTATCCCCCTTTCCTTTCAGTTGTATAACTGACTAGGTATCCCCCTTTCCTTTCAGTTGTATAACTGACTAGGTATCCCCCTTTCCTTTCAGTTGTATAACTGACTAGGTATCCCCCTTTCCCTTTCAGTTGTATAACTGACTAGGTATCCACCTTTCCTTTCTGTTGTACAACTGACTAGGTATCCCCCTTTCCTTTCTGTTGTATAACTGACTAGGTATCCCCCTTTCCCTTTCAGTTGTTCAACTGACTAGGTATCCCCCTTTCCTTTCAGTTGTATAACTGACTAGGTATCCCCCCTTGCCTTTCTGTTGTATAACGGACTAGGTATCCCCCCCTTTCCTTTCAGTTGTACAACTGACTAGGTATCCCCCTTTCCTTTCTGTTGTATAACTGACTAGGTATCCCCCCTTTCCCTTTCAGTTGTACAACTGACTAGGTATCCCCCTTTCCTTTCTGTTGTACAACTGACTAGGTATCCCCCTTTCCTTTCAGTTGTATAACTGACTAGGTATCCCCCTTTCCTTTCTGTTGTATAACTGACCAGGTATCCCCCTTTCCTTTCTGTTGTATAACTGACTAGGTATCCCCCTTTCCCCTTCAGTTGTATAACTGACTAGGTATCCCCCTTTCCCTTTCAGTTGTACAACTGACTAGGTATCCCCCTTTCCTTTCTGTTGTACAACTGACTAGGTATCCCCCTTTCCTTTCTGTTGTATAACGGACTAGGTATCCCCCTTTCCATTTCTGTTGTATAACTGACTAGGTATCCCCCTTTCTGTTATATATCTGACTAGGTATCCCCCTTTCTGTTGTATATCTGACTAGGTATCCCCCTTTACCTTTCAGTTGTATAACTGACTAGGTATCCCCCTTTCCTTTCAGTTGTACAACTGACTAGGTATCCCCCTTTCCTTTCAGTTGTACAACTGACTAGGTACCCCCTTTCCTTTCTGTTGTATAACTGACTAGGTATCCACCTTCCCTTTCTGTTGTATAACTGACTAGGTATCCCCCTTTCCCTTTCAGTTGTTCAACTGCCTAGGTATCCCCCCTTTCCTTTCAGTTGTATAACTGACTAGGTATCCCCCTTTCCTTTCAGTTGTACAACTGACTAGGTATCCCCCTTTCCTTTCAGTTGTACAACTGACTAGGTACCCCCCTTTCCTTTCTGTTGTATAACTGACTAGGTATCCCCCTTTCTGTTGTATATCTGACTAGGTATCCCCCTTTCTGTTGTATATCTGACTAGGTATCCCCCTTTACCTTTCAGTTGTATAACTGACTAGGTATCCCCCTTTCCTTTCAGTTGTACAACTGACTAGGTATCCCCCTTTCCTTTCAGTTGTACAACTGACTAGGTACCCCCTTTCCTTTCTGTTGTATAACTGACTAGGTATCCACCTTCCCTTTCTGTTGTATAACTGACTAGGTATCCCCCTTTCCCTTTCAGTTGTTCAACTGCCTAGGTATCCCCCCTTTCCTTTCAGTTGTATAACTGACTAGGTATCCCCCTTTCCTTTCAGTTGTACAACTGACTAGGTATCCCCCTTTCCTTTCAGTTGTACAACTGACTAGGTACCCCCCTTTCCTTTCTGTTGTATAACTGACTAGGTGTCCCCCTTTACCTTTCAGTTGTACAACTGACTAGGTATCCCCCCTTTCCTTTCAGTTGTACAACTGACTAGGTATCCCCCTTTCCTTTCAGTTGTACAACTGACTAGGTACCCCCCTTTCCTTTCTGTTGTATAACTGACTAGGTATCCACCTTTCCTTTCTGTTGTATAACTGACTAGGTATCCCCCTTTCCCTTTCAGTTGTTCAACTGCCTAGGTATCCACCTTTCCTTTCTGTTGTACAACTGACTAGGTATACCCCCTTTCCTTTCTGTTGTATAACTGACTAGGTATCCCCCCTTTCCTTTCAGTAGTATAACTGACTAGGTATCCCCCCTTTCCTTTCCGTTGTATAACAGACTAGGTATCCCCCCTTTCCTTTCTGTTGTACAACTGACTAGGTATCCACCTTTCCTTTCTGTTGTACAACTGACTAGGTATCCCCCTTTCCCTTTCAGTTGTTCAACTGACTAGGTATCCCCCTTTCCCTTCTGTTGTACAACTGACTAGGTATCCCCCCTTTACCTTTCTGTTGTATAACTGACTAGGTATCCCCCTTTCCTTTCTGTTGTATAACTGACTAGGTATCCCCCCTTTCAGTTGTATAACTGACTAGGTATCCCCCTTTCCTTTCAGTTGTACAACTGACTAGGTATCCCCCTTTCCTTTCAGTTGTACAACTGACTAGGTATCCCCCTTTCCTTTCAGTTGTACAACTGACTAGGTATCCCCCTTTCCTTTCAGTTGTATAACTGACTAGGTATCCCCCTTTCCTTTCAGTTGTATAACTGACTAGGTATCCCCCCTTTCAGTTGTATAACTGACTAGGTATCCCCCTTTCCTTTCTGTTGTATAACTGACTAGGTATCCCCCCTTTCAGTTGTATAACTGACTAGGTATCCCCCTTTCCTTTCAGTTGTACAACTGACTAGGTATCCCCCTTTCCTTTCAGTTGTACAACTGACTAGGTATCCCCCTTTCCTTTCAGTTGTACAACTGACTAGGTATCCCCCTTTCCTTTCTGTTGTATAACTGACTAGGTATCCCCCTTTCCTTTCTGTTGTATAACTGACTAGGTATCCCCCCTTTCAGTTGTATAACTGACTAGGTATCCCCCTTTCCTTTCTGTTGTATAACTGACTAGGTATCCCCCTTTCCCTTTCAGTTGTACAACTGACTAGGTATCCCCCTTTCCTTTCTGTTGTACAACTGACTAGGTATCCCCCTTTCCTTTCTGTTGTACAACTGACTAGGTATCCCCCTTTCCTTTCTGTTTTATAACTGACTAGGTATCCCCTTTTCCCTTTCTGTTGTATAACTGTCTAGGTATCCCCCTTTCTGTTGTATAACTGACTAGGTATCCCCCCTTTCCTTTCTGTTGTACAACTGCCTAGGTATCCCCCCTTTCCTTTCAGTTGTACAACTGACTAGGTATCCCCCTTTCCCTTTCAGTTGTTCAACTGACTAGGTATCCCCCTTTCCTTTCTGTTGTATAACTGACTAGGTATCCCCCCTTTCCTTTCAGTTGTACAACTGACTAGGTATCCCCCTTTCCTTTCTGTTGTACAACTGACTAGGTATCCCCCTTTCCTTTCTGTTGTACAACTGACTAGGTATCCCCCTTTCCTTTCTGTTGTACAACTGACTAGGTATCCCCCTTTCCCTTTCAGTTGTTCAACTGACTAGGTATCCCCCCTTTCCTTTCAGTTGTATAACTGACTAGGTATCCCCCCTTTCAGTTGTATAACTGACTAGGTATCCCCCTTTCCTTTCAGTTGTACAACTGACTAGGTATCCACCTTTCCTTTCAGTTGTACAACTGACTAGGTATCCCCCTTTCCTTTCTGTTGTATAACTGACTAGGTATCCCCCTTTCCTTTCTGTTGTATAACTGACTAGGTATCCCCCCTTTCCCTTTCAGTTGTATAACTGACTAGGTATCCTCCCTTTCCTTTCTGTTGTACAACTGACTAGGTATCCCCCCTTTCCTTTCTGTTGTATAACTGACTAGGTATCCCCCTTTCCTTTCTGTTGTATAACTGACTAGGTATCCCCCTTTCCTTTCAGTTGTATAACTGAATAGGTATCCCCCCTTTCCTTTCAGTTGTACAACTGACTAGGTATCCACCTTTCCTTTCAGTTGTACAACTGACTAGGTATCCCCCTTTCCTTTCTGTTGTATAACTGACTAGGTATCCCCCTTTCCTTTCTGTTGTATAACTGACTAGGTATCCCCCCTTTCCCTTTCAGTTGTACAACTGACTAGGTATCCCCCTTTCCCTTTCAGTTGTTCAACTGACTAGGTATCCCCCTTTCCTTTCTGTTGTACAACTGACTAGGTATCCCCCTTTCTGTTGTACAACTGACTAGGTATCCCCCCTTTCCTTTCTGTTGTATAACTGACTAGGTATCCCCCTTTCCCTTTCAGTTGTACAACTGACTAGGTATCCCCCTTTCCTTTCTGTTGTACAACTGACTAGGTATCACCCTTTCCTTTCTGTTGTATAACGGACTAGGTATCCCCCTTTCCCTTTCTGTTGTATAACTGACTAGGTATCCCCCTTTCTGTTGTATATCTGACTAGGTATCCCCCCTTTCCTTTCTTTTGTACAACTGACTAGGTATCCCCCTTTCCCTTTCAGTTGTTCAACTGACTAGGTATCCCCATTTACCTTTCAGTTGTATAACTGACTAGGTATCCCCCTTTCCTTTCTGTTGTATAACTGACTAGGTATCCCCCCTTTCCTTTCTGTTGTACAACTGACTAGGTATCCCCCTTTCCCTTTCAGTTGTACAACTGACTAGGTATCCCCCTTTCCTTTCTGTTGTATAACTGACTAGGTATCCCCCTTTCCTTTCAGTTGTACAACTGACTAGGTATCCCCCCTTTCCTTTCAGTTGTACAACTGACTAGGTACCCCCCTTTCCCTTTCAGTTGTACAACTGACTAGGTATCCCCCTTTCCTTTCTGTTGTATAACTGACTAGGTATCCCCCCTTTCCTTGCAGTTGTTCAACTGCCTAGGTATCCACCTTTCCTTTCAGTTGTACAACTGACTAGGTATCCCCCTTTCCTTTCAGTTGTATAACTGACTAGGTATCCCCCTTTCCCCTTCAGTTGTTCAACTGCCTAGGTATCCACCTTTCCTTTCAGTTGTACAACTGACTAGGTATCCCCCTTTCCTTTCAGTTGTATAACTGACTAGGTATCCCCCTTTCCTTTCAGTTGTACAACTGACTAGGTATCCCCCCTTTCCTTTCTGTTGTATAACTGACTAGGTATCCCCCTTTCCTTTCAGTTGTACAACTGACAAGGTATCCCCCTTTCCTTTCTGTTGTATAACTGACTAGGTATCCCCCTTTCCTTTCAGTTGTACAACTGACTAGGTACCCCCCTTTCCTTTCTGTTGTATAACTGACTAGGTATCCACCTTTCCTTTCAGTTGTACAACTGACTAGGTATCCCCCTTTCCTTTCTGTTGTATAACTGACTAGGTATCCCCCTTTCCCTTTCAGTTGTTCAACTGCCTAGGTATCCACCTTTCCTTTCAGTTGTACAACTGACTAGGTATCCCCCTTTCCTTTCTGTTGTATAACTGACTAGGTATCCCCCTTTCCTTTCAGTTGTACAACTGACAAGGTATCCCCCTTTCCTTTCTGTTGTATAACTGACTAGGTATCCCCCTTTCCTTTCTGTTGTACAACTGACTAGGTATCCCCCTTTCCTTTCTGTTGTACAACTGACTAGGTATCCCCCTTTCCTTTCAGTTGTACAACTGACTAGTTATCCCCCCTTTCCTTTCTGTTGTATAACTGACTAGTTATCCCCCCTTTCCTTTCTGTTGTATAACTGACTAGGTATCCCCCCTTTCCTTTCAGTAGTATAACTGACTAGGTATCCCCCCTTTCCTTTCTGTTGTATAACTGACTAGGTATCCCCCCTTTCCTTTCTGTTGTATAACTGACTAGGTATCCCCCCTTTCCTTTCAGTAGTATAACTGACTAGGTATCCCCCCTTTCCTTTCTGTTGTATAACTGACTAGGTATCCCCCCTTTCCTTTCTGTTGTATAACTGACTAGGTATCCACCTTTCCCTTTCTGTTGTACAACTGACTAGGTATCCCCATTTCCCAGTGTAATTTACAGTAGCTATTACAGCGAAAAAATACCATGCTATTATTTGAGCATATCGCACAACAACAAAATACTTTTATCACAGGGACAGTTTTGATACATTCACATCTGAATGTATATAATGTGCTTTCATTCAGTAATATTGCTCTGATTTGTCATCCTGAGTGTCCAAGAGATAAAATGTAGCATAGTTTTGTTTGATAAAATCCCTTTTTTAAAATCTAACACGAACCATGTTCTGTACAGCTTGTGTCATGAAATCCGACTCATTCAACTTTCAACAAAACAATCCATGTAATACGAAATGCTAAACCTATAATATGTAGTTTCCCCTTTAAATAAAGGACACACCGTAGCTGCCTTCCAAGCAATGGGAACCTCCCCAGAAAGGAGAGACAGGTTAAAAAGGTCGGAGATAGGCTTGGCGATGATAGGAGCAGCAACCGTAAAGAAGAAATGGTTTAAACCATCTGACCCAGATGTTTTTTTGGGGTCAAGTTTCAGGAGCTCCTTTAGCACCTCGGACTCAGTGACTGCCTGCAGGGAGAAACTTTGTAGCGGGGCAGGGGAAAAGAGGGAGAAGCATTGAGGATAGTCGCATTAGAAGACGTGGGAGATGAGGAAATGTTGGACGGGTAAGGAGGCATGGCTGAGTCAAATAGGAATCCTGACTTAATGAAGTGGTGATTAAAGAGGTCAGCCATGTACTTCTTGTCAGTAACAACCACATCATCAACTTTAAGGGACATGGGCAGCTGTGAGGAGGAGGGTTTATTCTTCAGGTCTTTAACCGTTTTTCAGAACTTCTTGGGGTTAGACCCACAGAGAGAGAACTGCTCCTTAAAGTAACTAACTTTGGCCTTCCGGATAGCCTGAGTGCACTTATTTCTCATTTGCCTGAACGAGAGCCAATCAGCCTGAGTATGCGTGTGCCGAGGCTTTCGCCAAATGCAATTCTTGAGATGGAGTAACTCTGCAAGATCACGGTCAAACCAGTTTTCAATTCTCATTTTCTTTATATATATATATATATTTGTTAACAATACCACTGATTGATTTCTCAATTTGCAGTACACTTGCCAATCGGTTGTGCAGCCAGACTTATTTGCCATTCCTTTAACCTCATCCCTCTCAACCATACCATTTTTAAATTCTTTGTCAATCCACAGGGATTTAACAGTTTTTACTGTCATTTCATTAATGGGTGCATGCTTATTAGTAACTGGAACACTTTCATAAATGTGCCAAGTGCAGCGCCTGGTTGCTCCTCATTACACACCACAGACCAGCAAATATTATTTACATCATCAACATAGGAATCATCACAAAACGTATTGTATGACCTCTTATACACCATATTAGGCCCAGCCTTTGGTACTTTGCTTTTCCTAGATATGGCTACTATATTGTGATCACTACATCCGATGGATTTGGATACTGCTTTAAAGCCAATTTGTGCAGCATTAGTATAGATGTGATCAATACATGTTGATGATCAATACCTCTTGATGATTAAGGGGCGGCAGATAGGCTAGTGGTTAGAGGGTTGGGCCAGTAACCGAAAGGTTGCTGGATAGAATCCCTCAGCTGACAAGGTACAAATCTGTCATTCTCCCCCTGAACAAGGCAGTTAACCCACTGGTCCCCGGTAGGCCATCATTGTAAATAAGAATTTGTTCTTAACTGACTTGCCTAGTTAAATTAAAAAATAATAACTCCTGTGCAGCTTGTAAATACCCTGGTAGGTTGACTGATACTGGTTAGCATTTGAAGCTTTTTCTTGAGTGGGCAGCTTGATGAAAGCCAGTCAATGTTTAAATCACCCAGAAAATATACTTCTCTATTGATGTCACATACAGTAATAGTCAAAAGTTTAGACACTTACTCATTCCAGGGTTTTTCTTTAATTTTACTATTTTCTACATTGTAGAATAATAGTGAAGACATCAAAACTATGAAATAACACATATGGAATCATGTAGTAACCCCAAAAATATTTTTGGGCGGGCGAGCTTCACACAAAGGACATCCTACTAGGGCACACCGTCTCAGTGCTAACAGTGGACTTCCTACTAGGACACACCACCTCAGTGCTAACAGTGGACTTCCTACTAGGGCACACCGCCTCAGTGCTAACAGTGGACTTCCTACTAGGGCACACCACCTCAGTGCTAACAGTGGACTTCCTACTAGGGCACACCGCCTCAGTGCTAACAGTGGACTTCCTACTAGGGCACACCACCTCAGTGCTAACAGTGGACTTCCTACTAGGGAACACCACCTCAGTGCTAACAGTGGACTTCCTACTAGGGAACACCACCTCAGTGCTAACAGTGGACTTCCTACTAGGGCACACCGCCTCAGTGCTAACATTATGACTCTGGTTAATAGGCACATGATTACATGGACAGAGTCTTGGAGCTGAGATGATTTGGATGGCCTCCGTTATTCCTGTAGAGAATGTTCTCTTTCCAGAAAGTGTCAAAGTTATCTATAAAAGTTATTCCAACAGAGCTACAGTAATCTTTTAGCCAGGTGTATAATGCCAGTAGCCTGCTGAATCTTTCACACCGGCGGCCTAACTATGGTGCCGGACCTGAAATAATTGGCTGCTTTTTGGAATCAGTTCTTTTAAAATCATTCATCAATCAATCAAATGTATTTGATTGATCAAAAGCCCTTCTTAAATCAGCTGATGTCACAAAGTGCTGTACAGAAACCCTGCCTAAAACCCCAAACAGAAAGCAATGCAGGTGTAGAAGCACGGTGGCTAGGAAAAACTCCCTAGAAAATCAATTTTCAGCAGTTCCGAGCTAGCCCTCCTAATTTCATTTGACGATAGCGTCAGCACCTGGCAGCTATTGTAGAATGGTCTAAAGCAGCCTTGTAACGTCCTGTACTCGTGCTCCAGGATAGCAAAGGGTTTTTGCCCTGGGAACCCAAGATGTTTCTTAACAATAGAGCTGTGATGACATTCTTCCACCTCAAGTGGTTTCCCAAACCCCTCATGGACTGAAGGGCAGTGGGGCTCAATGGACCTGAGCCAGCTGTAGTATCCATCATGGATGATGAATGGGCTGGAGTTTTATTTTACCTTCATTTAACGAGGTAAGTCAGTTAACCTCTATGGGCTAGGTGGGACGCTTGCGTCCCACCTACTCAACAGCCAGTGTAATCCCGTGGCGCGATATTCAAATACCTCAAAAATGCAAAAACTTCAATTTCTCAAACATATGACTATTTTACACCATTTTAAAGACAAGACTCTCGTTAATCTAACCACACTGTCCGATTTCAAAAAGGCTTTACAACGAAAGCAAAACATTAGATTATGTCAGCAGAGTACCCAGCCAGAAATAATCAGACACCCATTTTTCAAGCTAGCATATAATGTCACATAAACCCAGAAGACAGCTAAATGCAGCACTAACCTTTGATGATCTTCATCAGATGACAACCCTAGGACATTATGTTATACAATACATGCATGTTTTGTTCAATCAAGTTCATATTTATATCAAAAACCAGCTTTTTACATTAGCATGTGACTAGCATGTGACTAGCATTCCCACCGAACACTGCCGGTGAATTTACTAAATTACTCACGATAAACGTTCACAAAAAACATAACAATTATTTTAAGAATTATAGATACAGAACTCCTCTATGCACTCGATATGTCCGATTTTAAAATAGCTTTTCGGTGAAAGCACATTTTGCAATATTCTCAGTAGATAGCCCGGCATCACAGGGAACTCTGAGGAACTCTGAGGATCTGATCCAATCTCAAATCGGAAGCCCCCAGGGTAATGCACCGGAACCTCTGGATCCAGGGTAGCGAAGTTGTTTCTAGTGAGTATCCGGTCTGGGCTTACCTTCGCAAAGGAGGCCCCCATTGCCAAAGGTTGCTGTTTTCGACTTCCACGGCGAGTGACATATCTCCATAGCTGGTTGGTAGGATCGAAAACAGGAAAATCCACCAAGTCACTAGGAGCATCCTACTAACTCCATTCTCCAGGGAAGGGAGAGACCCTTTTGGGGAAGGATCCCTGCAGAGTACCAGCCAGTCGGCTGTGGAGAGCTGACACGGCGGCGACACTTCCACCAGGCCAGCGTGGCGTCTGGCTACTGGGTTAGAAGAGAAAGTAAAAGTAGAAGGGCGTGGATTCCCCAGTAGCTTGTGTAGGTTCGCCACTTGTTTGCTAAGAGTAGCCACTTCGCCCCTGTAGTCCTCTGCAAGCAAACAGTTGCTACATTGAAAGTCCTGACGGTCCACATTGTCCCGGAATAAAGCAAAATTAACACAGCTCCTGCAGGCTATAGGTTAGCTAGGCTAGCTAGCTAGCAATCATCTTCCAGGCCCCAGGTCCTTTGTGGCTCAGTTGGTAGAGCATGGTGTTTGCAATGCCAGGGTTGTTGGTTCGATTCCCACGGGGGACCAGTACGGGGGAAAAAAATGTATGACTCACTACAGTAAGTCACTGGATAAGAGCGTCTGCTAAAGGACTAAAATGTAAAAATGCCTAGCTGGTCTTCCGTGTCTCTCTTCTTGACAGCAAATTCTCAACTTGTCCAACAGAGAATTACACGGCTATCAAAAACGTCAGGCCAAGATAAGCTTACACCAAACATGCATGCCACTATTCTGCTTAATTTACATCTGACAGATATTTAACTTTTTAGTGACAGGGGGCAGTATTCGGAAATTCGGATGAATGACGTGCATGTTATTAGTAGATTTGGATAGAAAACACTCTGAAGTTTCTAAAACTGTTTGAATGATGTCTGTGAGTATAACAGAACACATATGGCAGGCAAAAACCTGAGAGAAATCCTACCAGGAAGTGGAAATCTGGATGCATGGGCTCTCTTCAAGTCGTTTCCTATTGAATACACAGTGACATAGTAATAATTGTGCACTTCCTACGGCTTCCACTAGATGTCAACAGTCTTTTCAAAGTTGTTTGAGTCGTCTACGATGAACAGAGACCGAATGAGAAGGTGGGGAAGTTGGTGAGGCAGGGAATGACATCACTTCTTGGCGCGCGTTCATGAGGGTGGATCCTCCATTCCAAAACGTTTTTCAAGACACAGGAACCGTCCGGTTGAAATTTTACATATTTTTTCCGAAATTGTCAATACTGCCCCCTATCCTTAAGTAGCTGTAAGAGGTTATTAAGGAGTAGTATATCTATAATTCTTTCAATAACTGTTGTAAAGTTTATCAACGTTTATGATGAGTATTTTTGTAAATTGATGTGCTCATTCACCGGCGGTTTTGGTGGGAATACATTTTCTGAACATCACGCGCCAATGTAAAATGGGGTTTTTGGATATAAATATGAACTTTATCGAACAAAACATACATGTATTTTGTAACATTGAGTCCTGGGAGTGTCATCTGATGAAGATCATCAAAGGTTAGTGATTCATTTTAGCTGTATTTCTGGTTTTTGTGACGCCTCTCCTTGCTTGGAAAATGGCTGTGTGGTTTTTCTTGTCTCGGCGCTGTCCTAACATAATCTAATGTTTTGCTTTCGCCGTGAAGCCTTTTTGAAATCGGACACTGTGGTTAGTTTAAGGAGAATCTTATCTTTAAAATGGTATATAATACTTGTATGTTTGAGAAATTTGAATTATGAGATTTTTGTTGTTGGCTAGCGTCCCACATAGCCCATACTAGTTAACTACAGTTGCTAGTTAGATAATAATGGTTTATGATAATTACCTAACTTAGCTAAGTGTAAAATGCAGCTAGCTAGCTAATTAGATAACAAACTAGGCAGTTACCAAGGACACTCAGCTAGCTCCTTGTCATACTTTTCTGACCAACTAAACATTACCCGTCTATAGGTCTTCTAGGTTCAAAACTATATGGCTGTAGTCCGGTGCTTCATTGTCAAAAGAAACGCCCTCGCAAACTGCCATCTGGTGCAGCCAGGCAGTCAATGGCTCAGCGTTCCAAAAGTATTCACTTTAATCTATGTCAAGCCTGGACAATGTTTTATTTCATATTGTTATGGTGCTCTTGCAGCCCAGAAGTATATAATTGGTTATATCTCCAATTTACAATGTCGGAAAGTGACATATCAGATCCATACATATACACACTATTCATTATTGTTTGGGGGGGGTTTTAAAGTGAAACATAGGCTTTAATAAAAACATACACTCTTAGATAAAAAAAAAGGGTTTCTATATAGAACCTTTTGGTCAATTTCTCAACGTATTAAAAGGTAAGCAAAGTTTAGTAGGGAGCACAGTAGCAGGGTGCTCCTCCAGGGTGAGCTCTGGTGGCTCCTATTGCCCTGAAAATGGCTGTATCAAATCAAATCAAATCACATTTTATTTGTCACATACACATGGTTAGCAGATGTTAATGCGAGTGTAGCGAAATGCTTGTAGTTCTGACCATGCAGTAATATCTAACAAGTAATCTAACCTAACAATTTCACAACGACTACCATATACACACAAGTGTAAAAGAATGAATAAGAATACGTACATAAAAATATACGAATGAGCAATGACCGAATGGCATAGGCAAGATGCAGTAGATGGTATAGAGTACAGTATATACATATGAGATGAATATTGCAGGGTATGTAAACATTATATAAAGTGGCATTGTTTAAAGTGGCTAGTGATACATGTATTACATACATTTTTCATTATTAAAGTGGCTAGAGTTGAGTCAGTATGTTGGCAGCAGCCTCTCGATGTTAGTGATGGCTGTTTAACAGTCTGATGGCCTTGAGATAGAAGCTGTTTTTCAGTCTCTTGGACCCCGCTTTGATGCACCTGTACTGACCTCGCCTTCTGGATGATAACGGGGTGAACAGGCAGTGGCTCGGGTGGTTGTTGTTCTTGACGATCTTTTTGGCCTTCCTGTGACATCGGGTGGTGTAGGTGTCCTGGAGGGCAGGTAGTTTGCCCCCGGTGATGCGTTGTGCAGACCTCACTACCTTCTGGAGAGCCTTACAGTTGTGGGCGGAGCAGTTGCCGTACTAGGCGGTGATACAGCCTGACAGGATGCTCTCGATTGTGCATCTGTAAAAGTTTGTGAGTGCTTTTGGTGACAGGCCGAATTTCTTCAGTACTCCAACTTAGTCTCCTGAAGTTGAAGATGTGCTGCTGCGCCTTCTTCACCACACTGTCTGTGTGGGTGGACCATTTCAGTTTGTCCGTGATGTGTACGCCGAAGAACTTAAAACTTTCCACCTTCTCCACTGCTGTCCCTTTGATGTAGATGGGGGGGTGCTCCCTCTGCTGTTTCCTGAAGTCCACGATCATCTCCTTTGTTTTGTTGACATTGAGTGTGAGGTTATTTTCCTGACACCACACTCCGAGGGCCCTCACCTCCTCCCTGTAGGCTGTCTCGTCATTGTTGGTAATCAAGCCTACCACTGTAGTGTCGTCTACAAACTTGATGATTAAGTTGGAGGCGTGCATGGCCACGCAGTCATGGGTGAACAGGGAGTATTGGAGAGGGCTGAGAACGCACCCTTGTGGGGCCCCAGTGTTGAGGATCAGCGAAGTGGAGATGTTGTTTCCTACCCTCACCACCTGGGGCGGCCCGTCAGAAAGTCCAGGACCCAGTTGCACAGGGCGGGGTCGAGACCCAGGGTATCGAGCATGATGAAGAGTTTGGAGGGTACTATGGTGTTAAATGCTGAGCTGTAGTCGATGAACAGCATTCTTACATAGGTATTCCTCTTGTCCAGATGGGCGTGACAGTTGCACGCTCCCTTAAAACTTGAGGCATCTGTGGCAATGTGTTGTGTGACAAAAAGGCACATTTTAGAGTGGCATTTGTTGTCCCCAACACAAGGTGCACCTGTGTAATGATCATGCTGTTTAATCAGCTATTGATATGCCACACCTGACAGGTGGATGGATTATCTTGGTAAATGAGCAATGCTCACTAACAGGGATGTAAACAAATTTGTGCCCAGATTTTGAGAGAAATACAATTTTTGTGCAGATGGAACATTTTAGGAATCTTTTATTTCAGCTCATGAAACATGGGACCAACACTTTATATGTTGCGTTTATATTTTTGTTCAGTGTATATAGTCCATCCTAAATGAGGCACATGGTATACAACATTACGAGCTAGCATGACTGGCTAACATCTTGGCTAGCAGGCTAGAAGTAGCACAAAGCACATGGAAAAGCACATGTGTGTGTGGTCCCATGTTTACAGTACCTGACTGACTGGCTGACTGACATACTGGCTGACTGAATGGCTGACTGCCTGACAGACTGGATGACTGACAGACTGGCTGACTGGCTGACTGTTTGACTGACAGACTGGCTGACTGTTTGACTGACTGCCTGACTGGCCAACAAGTAATTCCTTGTAGCCACACTCACCTCACCTTTCCCCCAGATAAGACCCAGATCACACACACACACACACACACACACACACACACACACACACACACACACACACACACACACACACACACACACACACACACACACACACACACACACACACACACATTTTGCACACTGTGTGACATGGGTCAGTAAAAGACAGCACAATAAAACAGCAGTGATGAGTCATGAGATGATGCAGTGTTTAATTAACCTTATAAGGCTTCATACAGGGGTTCCCTAACCTTTTCTGCACAGTGCACACAACCTCAAACTGACACTAGGAAATGCAGGGGACACCATGTGTGTTCATATTCACTCAACATATTCACTCAACATATTTACTCCTGCAGGCTGTCTCAACAGATAATAATGACAAGAAAGAACATTCTAATAGTGTAAAAGGCTTAGTTGACACGTAAAGGTTGTATGTTATACTCATCTGAGGAGAGAAAATATGTTCTTAATTTGTTTGATAAGATTATAGATTTTCTCAGGGGACCACATTTGAATTACAGGTGACCTCTCATGGGGTCCCGACCCCCAAGTTTGGGAATCACTCGACTTAGTAACAAATTCATAACCACTTCATAACCACTTCATAACTCCTTTATGAGAACATTCATAACTTTGTTACTTCAACTAATAGCTAGTCTTTGTTCTGAGTGAAGTGGCTGGGCTTGATAAGTTTAAACTACATTTTAGGGTTAGTCTGTTCTGAGCTCTGCTGATGTTAGCCTTGTAATTAGAGGCACCTCTCTGTTTATATACCGCAGCGTGTACGTGTCTCTCCAGCACGTCTCACCTGCTTATTGTTGTAGCTCAGAATAGCCCAGTCACTCCCTCTCTCCTAACTCAAACACACATAGCTATTTGTGCTCATTCATGCAATCCGTAATGGGCGTTATTCTGCCATTCAAAACAGCTCTGCACCATGGTAACAGAGAGGTCTGTACGTGAACAGGAAAACAGAGGGAGGGAGGGAGGGAGGGAGGGAGGGGAGGGAGGGAGGGAGGGAGGGAGGGAGGGAGGGAGGGAGGGAGGGAGGGAGGGAGAAGGAGATTGATCCCAAATCAACTTATGTTTTTCTTTTCTTTTGTATCTTTATGTATGAATTTAGTATTTGACCTCCTCGCGGATGATGGCATGACACATGAACTGAGTTTATGAACCATAGAGATCAAACTATCTTGATGATTATGATGCTTCTTCTCTATCATTTCAACTTCCATAGTTTCGATTGGCTCCAGAATGAGATAAAGGATCATGATTAATATGCCATAAAAGAGCACGGAAAGTGACCTACGCAAGATTGCTTCATTTTCTTTTGTATCTTTATGATAGTTCCAATCCTTTCAATTCAACTCATGTCACTTTGTTCCAGATTCACTCTCAGGAGAATGTATGAGAACTATGATGCCGTGGTTTGAGGAACCTATCGGATGCTTCGGAGTTTTCCATTCCATTTTAAAATCCTACTTCGGTGATGTCATAAATAATGCATTCCATCCCTTTGTGACATCACAGAGAGAGAGACAAAGAGAGAGAATGAAATATTATAACTATGTGCTGAGGTCCTTTGTCCGAGTTATTCTCTCTCTCCCTCTGCCCTTTTACTGTGTGTCTGTGTTTGCGTACAGGACTGCTCTGTTTGTGTGAGCACATGGCAGGGGTATTGGACACGATCAGACTAGGGAATGGAAACACATAACCAAGACTGAGGACTCACCCACATACACCGACGCATGCAGGCACACACAAACACACATAAAGACATTTCTCATAACACTGAAGGACTTTATTAGTGAACCGATAGATTCCATCTATGTCCAGGATTATCGATAGCTGTATCTCTCTGTTGTTCCCTAGGAGACGCATGGCAATAAATAAGCAATAACTTAGTAGTGAAATGATTGGACGGAATGCTCAACATCACGGTCCAATCACATCTAACACAACACCAGTCAAAACAAAGCTCTGTCCTCAATAAATAAGTCAAATTAAATAAATAAACGACAAGGCAGTTCTATGCGGTTCTTCAAGACGGTTCTACGCTGGTTCTTCTATAGAACGCTCTACTGTCTGGAGTTGTAGCGTCCGTTCAGTAGATCACTCCGCTGGGCAGGAGTCGGCACAGGTTCTCCTCTGATTGTCTCGGTTCTCATGGTTCTAAATTATGGTTCCAGACCTTTAAGTTCTCTAGGGTAAGAGAAGAGAGCAAATTGTCAGTATTTAGGGTTAGGGTTAGACTTCCAGGAAAAGAAAGGCGACATGGAACAGGTATGTTAGCCAGGAGGTTAGACAGGTATGTTAGCCAGGAGGTTAGACAGGTATGTTAGCCAGGAGGTTAGACAGGTATGTTAGCCAGGAGGTTAGACAGGTATGTTAGCCAGGAGGTTAGACCCGTATGTTAGCCAGGAGGTTAGACAGGTATGTTAGCCAAGAGGTTAGCCAGGTGTGTTAGCCAGGAGGTTAGACAGGTGTGTTAGCCAGGAGGTTAGACAGGTATGTTAGCCAGGAGGTTAGACAGGTATGTTAGCCAGGAGGTTAGACAGGTATGTTATCCAGGAGGTTAGACAGGTATGTTAGCCAGGAGGTTAGTCAGGTATGTTAGCCAGGTATGTTAGCCAGGAGGTTAGCCAGGAGGTTAGCCAGGAGGTTAGACAGGAGGTTAGACAGGAGGTTAGACAGGTATGTTAGCCAGGAGGTTAGCCAGGAGGATAGACAGGTATGTTAGCCAGGAGGTTAGACAGGTATGTTATCCAGGAGGTTAGCCAGGTATGTTAGCCAGGAGGTTAGACAGGTATGTTAGCAAGGAGGTTAGCCAGGAGGTTAGACAGGAGGTTAGCCAGGAGGTTAGACAGGTATGTTAGCCAGAAGTTTAGCCAGGAGGTTAGATAGGTATGTTAGCCAGGAGATTAGCCAGGAGGTTAGACAAGTATGTTAGCCAGGAGGTTAGACAGGTATGTTAGCCAGGAGATTAGCCAGGAGGTTAGACAGGTATGTTAGCCAGAAGTTTAGCCAGGAGATTAGATAGGTATGTTAGCCAGGAGGTTAGCCAGGAGGATAGACAGGTATGTTAGCCATGAGGTTAGCCAGAAGTTTAGCCAGGAGGTTAGAGAGGTATGTTAGCCAGGAGGTTAGCCAGGAGGTTAGCCAGGAGGTTAGACAGGAGGTTAGCCAGGAGGTTAGCCAGCAGGTTAGACAGAAGGTTAGCCAGGAGGTTAGACAGGAGGTTAGACAGGAGGTTAGACAGGAGGTTAGACAGGAGGTTAGCCAGGTATGTTAGTCATGAGGTTAGCCAGGAGTTTAGCCAGGAGGTTAGAGAGGTATGTTAGTCAGGAGGTTAGTCAGGAGGTAGACAGGTATGTTAGCCAGGTATGTTAGCCAGGAGGTTAGCCAGGAGGTTAGACAGGTATGTTAGCCAGGAGGTTAGACAGGTATGTTAGCCAGGAGGTTAGCCAGGTATGTTAGCCAGGAGGTTAGCCAGGAGGTTAGACAGGTATGTTAGCCAGGAGGTTAGCCAGGTATGTTAGCCAGGAGGTTAGACAGGTATGTTAGCCAGGAGGTTAGCCAGGAGGTTAGACAGGTATGTTAGCCAGGAGGTTAGCCAGGTATGTTAGCCAGGAGGTTAGAGAGATGGACCAGCAACCTGAGGGTCGCCAGTTTGAATCCAGGTCTAACAGGAAAATCTGGGTAAAGAATGTGAAGGCAAGACGGAGCCTTTAATTCATGTTTTAACAGACAGGTATGAGGAGAATGCTGAAAGGCCAGTTTGATTAACTGAAGGGATTTATGTGTGTGAGGTTACAGTGACTTAGAGATTCATGTGTGCGAGAGCGAGAGACCATGTGTGTGGGCAAGCGTACGTGTGTGTGTGTGTGTGTGTGTGTGTGTGTGTGTGGTTATGAGACATCACCAGTAATCCAGTCTAATACTGCATTCTTACACCTCCTCATATGACGCAATTCACACTCCCACCCACCTACTCAAACACACACACACATACACACACGCGTGTGCCTGAATGCGGTTTGTTGCAGTCTTAGCGGGTGTGTGTAGGAGGGGTGTGTGTCCTACCTGCTGATGGTCACACCGTGATGTCACAGGGTGTAGTTTTCTGGAGCTGTTCCTTCTCACTGCCGGAGGCCAGGTAGGCAACCAGGAAATTCTTATGAGTCCTGTAACTGGCAGACAGACACAGAGAGAGAGAGAGAGAGAGAGAGAGAGAGAGAGAGAGAGAGAGAGAGAGAGAGGGAGAGAGAGAGAGAGAGAGAGAGGGAGAGAGAGAGGAGAGAGAGAGAGAGAGAGAGAGAGAGAGAGAGAGAGAGAGAGAGAGAGAGGGAGGGAGGGACGTTAGTTAGTTAAATCCTATGGCGTGTAATCCGTTCTGCCACAAATGGAGCTTGAATTGCACAACTCAAATCAAATCAAATCAAATTTATTTTTATATAGCCCTTCGTACATCAGCTGATATTCTCAAAGTGCTGTACAGAAACCCAGCCTAAAACCCCAAACAGCAAGCAAAGCATGTGAAAGAAGCACGGTGGCTAGGAAAAACTCCCTAGGAAAAACTCCCTAGAAAGGCCAAAAACCTAGGAAGAAACCTAGAGAGGAACCAGGCTATGAGGGGTGGCCAGTCCTCTTCTGGCTGTGCAGGGTGGATATTATAACAGAACATGGTCAAAATGTTAAAATGTTAAAATGTTCATAAATGACCAGCATGGTCAAATAATAATAATCATAGTAGTTGTCGAGGGTGCAACAAGCACGTCCGGTGAACAGGTCAGGGTTCCATAGCCGCAGGCAGAACAGTTGAAACTGGAGCAGCAGCACGGCCAGGTGGACTGGGGACAGCAAGGAGTCATCATACCAGGTAGTCCTGAGGCATGGTCCTAGGGCTCAGGTCCTCCGAGAGAA
The DNA here is from genome assembly GCF_965601325.2 of Salmo salar. Classification (NCBI taxonomy): domain Eukaryota; kingdom Metazoa; phylum Chordata; class Actinopteri; order Salmoniformes; family Salmonidae; genus Salmo; species Salmo salar. The sequence goes on from NC_138305.1 coordinate 7,362,138, forward strand.
AGACAGAAAGAGAGAAAGAGAGAATTAGAGAGAGCATATTTAAATACACACAGGACACCGGATAAGACAAGAGAAATACTCCAGATGTAACAGACTGACCCTAGCCCCCCGACACATAAACTACTGCAGCATAAATACTGGAGGCTGAGACAGGAGGGATCAGAAGACACTGTGGCCCCATCCGATGATACCCCCGGACAGGGCCAAACAGGCAGGATATAACCCCACCCACTTTGCCAAAGCACAGGCCCCACACCACTAGAGGGATGTCTCCAACCACCAACTTACCGTCCTAAGACAAGGCCGAGTATAGCCCACAACGATCTCCGCCATGGCACAACCCAAGGGGGGGGGGGGGCGCCAACCCAGACAGGAAGACCACGTCAGTGACTCAACCCACTCAAGTGACGCACCCCTCCCATGGACGGCATGGAAGAACACCGGTAGGCCAGTGACTCAGCCCCTGTAAAAGGGTTAGAGGCAGAGAATCCCAGTGGAAAGAGGGGAACCGGCAAGGCAGAGACAGCAAGGGCGGTTCGTTGCTCCAGCCTTTCCGTTCACCTTCACACTCCTGGGCCAGACTATACTTAATCATAGGACCTACTGAAGAGATAAGTCTTCAGTAAAGACTTAAAGGTTGAGACTGAGTCTGCGTCTCTCACATTGGTAGGCAGACCATTCCATAAAAATGGAGCTCTATAGGAGAAAGCCCTACCTCCAGCCGTTTGCTTAGAAATTCTAGGGACAATTAGGAGGCCTGCGTCTTGTGACCGTAGCGTACGTGTAGGTATGTACGGCAGGACCAAATCGGAAAGATAGGTAGGAGCAAGCCCATGTAATGCTTTGTAGGTTAGCAGTAAAACCTTGAAATCAGCCCTTGCCTTAACAGGAAGCCAGTGTAGGGAGGCTAACACTGGAGTAATATGATCAAATTTTTTGGTTCTAGTCAGGATTCTAGCAGCCGTATTTAGCACTAACTGAAGTTTATTTAGTGCTTTATCCGGGTAGCCGGAAAGTAGAGCATTGCAGTAGTCCAGCCTAGAAGTAACAAAAGCATGGATTAATTTTTCTGCGTCATTTTTGGACAGAAAATTTCTGATTTTTGCAATGTTACGTAGATGGAAAAAAGCTGTCCTTGAAACAGTCTTGATATGTTCTTCAAAAGAGAGATCAGGGTCCAGAGTAACGCCGAGGTCCTTCACAGTTTTATTTGAGACGACTGTACAACCATCCAGATTAATTGTCAGATTCAACAGAAGATCTCTTTGTTTCTTGGGACCTAGAACAAGCATCTCTGTTTTGTCCGAGTTTAAAAGTAGAAAGTTTGCAGCCATCCACTTCTTTATGTCTGAAACACAGGCTTCTAGCGAGGGCAATTTTGGGGCTTCACCATGTTTCATTGAAATGTACAGCTGTGTGTCGTCTGCATAGCAGTGAAATTTAACATTATGTTTTCGAATGACATCCCCAAGAGGTAAAATATATAGTGAAAACAATAGTGGTCCTAAAACGGAACCTTGAGGAACACCGAAATTTACAATTGATTTGTCAGAGGACAAACCATTCACAGAGACAAACTGATATCTTTCCGACAGATAAGATCTAAACCAGGCCAGAACTTGTCCATGTAGACCAATTTGGGTTTCCAATCTCTCCAAAAGAATGTGGTGATCGATGGTATCAAAAGCGGCACTAAGATCTAGGAGCACGAGGACAGATGCAGAGCCTCGGTCTGACGTCATTAAAAGGTCATTTACCACCTTCACAAGTGCAGTCTCAGTGCTATGATGGGGTCTAAAACCAGACTGAAGCGTTTCGTATACATTGTTTGTCTTCAGGAAGGCAGTCAGTTGCTGTGCAACACAACTGCATTCAAAGTTTGAAAAGAGACAAGTCTTTCATTCAGTTGGCTTTAGATCTCAGGGAATATTAACCACAGCATGGTTTTCATTTAACTACATAAGTCAGTTAAGAACAAATTCTTATTTACAATGATAGTCTACCAGAGAACAGTGTGTTCATTGGCTTGCTTAGGGGCAGAACAACAGATTTTTACCTTGTCAGCTCGGGGGGGGATTCGATCCATCAACCTTTCAGTTACAGTTACAACATGGGCTGGTTTCACATCCACTACACTACCACAGCATCCTATCAGGATTCAGAAATCAATTCCTCTAACTGGAGTTCTTTTCACACCGATTAGAGTCCAGTATTCCAGCACGACACAGTTCAATGTAAAATCAATTCAGATGAACATGGACTCATTATTACCCATGGCTAGTTTACATTTTGTGTAATAAAATAGGTTTCTACTGTATATGGCTCTGCTATCACTCATGTCTTTAGCAACATTGTCAAACCAATTAGTCTTAGGTAACAACATAACGTAGATTATGCAAGTTCAATCAGTAAAAGCTGGTCTGAAATGAATTGTCACTTGTCATTAATCTAGTAAACTCATATAATTCACATCGCTTCCTATCTCACTCATCAGCATAATGTTACCTCATCAGTATAATGTTACCTCATCAGTATAATGTTACCTCATCAGCATAATGTTACCTCATCAGTATAATGGTACCTCATCAGCATAATGTTACCTCATCAGTATAATGTTACCTCATCAGTATAATGTTACTTCATCAGCATAATGGTACCTCATCAGTATAATGGTACCTCATCAGCATAATGGTACCTCATCAGTATAATGTTACCTCATCAGCATAATGGTACCTCATCAGCATAATGTTATCTCATCAGCATAATGTTACCTCATCAGTATAATGTTACCTCATCAGTATAATGTTACCTCATCAGCATAATGTTACCTCATCAGCATAATGTTACCTCATCAGTATAATGTTACCTCATCAGTATAATGTTACCTCATCAGCATAATGTTACCTCATCAGTATAATGTTACCTCATCAGTATAATGTTACCTCTCATCAGTATAATGTTACCTCATCAGTATAATGTTACCTCATCAGCATAATGTTACCTCATCAGTATAATGTTACCTCATCGGCATAATGTTACCTCATCAGTATAATGTTACCTCATCAGCATAATGTTACCTCATCAGTATAATGTTACCTCATCAGTGTAATGTTACCTCATCAGTATAATGTTACCTCATCAGCATAGCAGGTATCTATGGTAGTGTCTATAATGTTACCTCATCAGCATAACAGGTATCTATGGTAGTGTCTATAATGTTACCTCATCAGCATAACAGGTATCTATGGTAGTGTCTATAATGTTACCTCATCAGCATAACAGGTATCTTGGGTAGTGTCTATAATGTTACCTCATCAGCATAATAGGTATCTATGGTAGTGTCTATAATGTTACCTCATCAGCATAACAGGTATCTATGGTAGTGTCTATAATGTTACCTCATCAGCATAGCAGGTATCTATGGTAGTGTCTATAATGTTACCTCATCAGCATAACAGGTATCTATGGTAGTGTCTATAATGTTACCTCATCAGCATAACAGGTATCTATGGTAGTGTCTATAATGTTACCTCATCAGCATAACAGGTATCTATGGTAGTGTCTATAATGTTACCTCATCAGCATAACAGGTATCTATGGTAGTGTCTATAATGTTACCTCATCAGCATAACAGGTATCTATGGTAGTGTCTATAATGTTACCTCATCAGCATAACAGGTATCTATGGTAGTGTCTATAATGTTACCTCATCAGCATAACAGGTATCTATGGTAGTGTCTATAATGTTACCTCATCAGCATAGCAGGTATCTATGGTAGTGTCTATAATGTTACCTCATCAGCATAACAGGTATCTATGGTAGTGTCTATAATGTTACCTCATCAGCATAACAGGTATCTATGGTAGTGTCTATAATGTTACCTCATCAGCATAACAGGTATCTATGGTAGTGTCTATAATGTTACCTCATCAGCATAACAGGTATCTATGGTAGTGTCTATAATGTTACCTCATCAGCATAACAGGTATCTATGGTAGTGTCTATAATGTTACCTCATCAGCATAACAGGTATCTATGGTAGTGTCTATAATGTTACCTCATCAGCATAACAGGTATCTATGGTAGTGTCTATAATGTTACCTCATCAGCATAGCGTCACGTCTCAGCCTATGAGCATGGCAATTCCTTCATGGTTGCTGATGAACCTATGGGCTCACTCGTGCAATAATTACTTTCCTGTCTTTCAATCAATGGGCATGAATTAAGGGGAGTATTTACACTGAGTAAATCATATATACAGAGTATACAACACATTAAGAACATCTGCTCTTTCCATGACACAGACTGACCAGGTGAATCCAGGTGAAAGCTATGATCCCTTATTGCTGTCACCTGTTAAATCCACTTCAATCAGTGTAGATGAAGGTGAGCAGACAGGTCAAAGCAGGATTTTTAAGCCTTGAGACAATTGAGACATGGATTGTGTATGTGTGCCATTCACAGGGTGAGTGGGCAAGACAAAATATTTAAGTGCCTTTGAACAGGGTATGGTAGTAGGTGCCAGGTGCACCGATTTGTGTCAAGAACTGCAATGCTGCTGGGTTTTTCACGCTTGAAGGGTGGGGTTGGTGTGTATACACTATATTTACAAAAGTATGTGGACACCCCTTCAAATTAAGGTTTGTTCCCCGGTAGGCCATCATTTTAAATAAGAATTTGTTCTTAACTGACTTGCCTAGTTAAATAAAGGTTAAATACTTTAAAAAAAAATTTTTTCTTCAACCACACCCGTTGCTGACAGGTGTATAAAATCGAGCACACAGTCATGCAATCTCCATAGACAAACATTGGCAGTAGAATGGACTTACTGAACAGCTCAGTGACTTTCAACGTGGCACCATCATAGGATGCCACTTTTCCAACAAGTCAGTTTGTCACATTTTTTGCCCTGCTAGAGCTGCCCTGGTCAACTGTAAGTGCTGTTATTGTGAAGTGGAAACGTTTAAGAGAAACAACGTCTCACCCGTGAAGTGGTAGGCCACACAAGCTCACAGATTGGGACCGCCGAGTGTCCTTGGTTGCAACACTCACTACCGAGTTCCAAACTGCCTCTGGAAGCAACTTCAGCACAATAACTGTTTGTTGAGAGCTTCATGAAATGGGTTTCCATGGCCAAGCAGCCGCACACAAGCCTAAGATCACAATGTGCAATGGCAAGCGTCAGCTGGAGTGGTGTAAAGCTCGCTGCCATTGGACTCTGGAGGAGTGAAAATGCGTTCTCTGGAGTGATGAATCATGCTTCACCATCCTGCAGTCCGACAGACGAATCTGGGTTTGGCGGATGCCAGGAGAACGCTACCTGCCCCAATGCATAGTGCCAACTGTAAAGTTTGGTGGAGGAGGAATAATGGTCTGGGTCTGTTTTTCATGGTTCGGGCCCCTTAGTTCCAGTGAAGGGAAATCTTAACGCTACAGCACACAATGACATTCTAGACAATTCTGTGCTTCCAACTTTGTGGCAACAGTTTGGGGAAGGCCCTTTCCTGTTTCAGCATGACAATGCCCCAATGCACTAAGTGGTTTGTCGAGATCAGTGTGGTAGAACTTGACTGGTCTGCACAGAGCCCTGACCTCAACTCCATCGAACATCTTTGGGATGAATTGGAACGCCGACTGAGAGCCAGGCCTAATCACCCAACATCAGTGCCTGACCTCACTAATGCTCTTGTGGCTGAATGGAGGCAAATCCCTGCAACAATGTTCCAACATCTAGTGGAAAGCCTTCCCAGAAGAGTGGAGGCTGTTATAGCAGCAAAAGGGTGGACCAACTCCATATTAATGCCCATGATTTTGGAATGAGATGTTTGACGAGCAGGTGTCCACATACTTTTTGTCATGTAGTGTATGTCAACTCAAACCTTGTGGCAAAATTCCTCAGAGACGAGGCCTACCCCAAACGATGCAATACAATTCCAGATTGTACTCATGTCTCTATTGTCATTAAGTTAAGCCTGTACTCGATTGAACTGTGTACGGCTCTGCTATCAATCACGTCGTTAGCAGCATCGTCAGACTAATTAGTCTCAGGTAACATTGTGGACGATATAGCGCTTGCTCCTCGTTGCCACGGCAACAATCAGAGCAAACAAACAAATTGATTTATAGTTTTGATAAACACACTGTGTCAAACGTGTTAAGTTTGATTGAATAGCACAGTCGATAACAGAATACCAGTCATTAAAAATAGAACTTTAAAATATGAACTAGCACCAGAACATTTGTCAGGCACAAGTCATGTAATCAGAGCAAGCAGTACTGTATAATGTATACGTTTACCCAGGATGTGACCAGACCGCTGCCCCTCTGCTATCTGAACCAGACCACTGCTCTCTCCTGTCTGAACCAGACCACTGCCCCTCTGCTATCTGAACCAGACCACTGCCCTCTGCTATCTGAACCAGACCACTGCTCTCTCCTGTCTGAACCAGACCACTGCCCTTCTGCTATCTGAACCAGACCACTGCCCCTCTGCTATCTGAACCAGACCACTGCTCTCTCCTGTCTGAACCAGACCACTGCCCTTCTGCTATCTGAACCAGACCACTGCCCCTCTGCTATCTGAACCAGACCACTGCCCCTCTCCTGTCTGAACCAGACCACTGCCCCTCTCCTATCTGAACCAGACCACTGCCCCTCTCCTGTCTGAACCAGACCACTGCCCCTCTCCTATCTGAACCAGACCACTGCCCTCTCCTGTCTGAACCAGACCACTGCCCCTCTCCTGTCTGAACCAGACCACTGCCCCTCTCCTGTCTGAACCAGACCACTGCCCCTCTCCTGTCTGAACCAGACCACTGCTCTCTCCTGTCTGAACCAGACCACTGCCCTCTGCTATCTGAACCAGACCACTGCCCTCTGCTATCTGAACCAGACCACTGCCCCTCTCCTGTCTGAACCAGACCACTGCCCCTCTCCTGTCTGAACCAGACCACTGCTCTCTCCTGTCTGAACCAGACCACTGCCCTCTCCTGTCTGAACCAGACCACTGCCCCTCTGCTATCTGAACCAGACCACTGCCCCTCTCCTGTCTGAACCAGACCACTGCCCCTCTCCTATCTGAACCAGACCACTGCCCCTCTCCTGTCTGAACCAGACCACTGCCCTCTCCTGTCTGAACCAGACCACTGCCCCTCTCCTATCTGAACCAGACCACTGCCCCTCTCCTATCTGAACCAGACCACTGCCCCTCTCCTATCTGAACCAGACCACTGCCCCTCTCCTGTCTGAACCAGACCACTGCTCCTCTCCTATCTGAACCAGACCACTGCCCCTCTCCTGTCTGAACCAGACCACTGCCCTCTCCTGTCTGAACCAGACCACTGCCCCTCTCCTGTCTGAACCAGACCACTGCCCTTCTGCTATCTGAACCAGACCACTGCCCCTCTGCTATCTGAACCAGACCACTGCCCCTCTCCTGTCTGAACCAGACCACTGCCCCTCTCCTGTCTGAACCAGACCACTGCCCTTCTGCTATCTGAACCAGACCACTGCCCCTCTCCTATCTGAACCAGACCACTGCTCCTCTCCTGTCTGAACCAGACCACTGCCCCTCTGCTATCTGAACCAGACCACTGCCCTCTGCTATCTGAACCAGACCACTGCCCCTCTGCTATCTGAACCAGACCACTGCCCTCTGCTATCTGAACCAGACCACTGCCCTCTCCTGTCTGAACCAGACCACTGCCCTCTGCTATCTGAACCAGACCACTGCCCCTCTCCTGTCTGAACCAGACCACTGCTCTCTCCTATCTGAACCAGACCACTGCTCTCTCCTATCTGAACCAGACCACTGCCCTCTCCTGTCTGAACCAGACCACTGCCCCTCTCCTGTCTGAACCAGACCACTGCCCCTCTCCTATCTGAACCAGACCACTGCTCTCTCCTATCTGAACCAGACCACTGCCCCTCTGCTATCTGAACAGTACAAACTGCAGGCCATTATAAGGAATCCCAGGCCCATGTTTTATACCTGCTCTGACTTGCACTTTGTCCCTCATTTAGACATTTCTAGTAAATTACATAATGGGGTTACTGATTGATAAGGTGTGTGTGTGTGTGTGTGTGTGTGTGTGTGTGTGTGTGTGTGTGTGTGTGTGTGTGTGTGTGTGTGTGTGTGTGTGTGTGTGCTGAGTCTACCTTTGTGTTCATCAGGCTATGTCCTAAGTAAATATATGAATTCTTATAGTATTAAAAGGTATTGCCTTGATATAGTCATGAGCAATATCAAGGCATATATCATCGTGGGCGAGGGGGTCTATAAGGGCTTGTTGGGGTTGTGTGCAGGGGTTTTAATGACGCGCTACGTTGACTTAAGCGCCGTTTTGGAGTGTTCGTGTCACTACCATTGTGTTAAAGGTGTGTTATGGTCGTACTCGTGTTGTGTCAACATTGTGTTAATGTTGTGTTATGGTTGCATCGTGAACAGTATTTTTGGATTGAGTTAACGTCGTGTCATTGTTACTTATTGTGCACAGGTCATGAGCAGTTTGGTTGGGTTGTGTTATGGCAGTTATGGTTATATTAACATTGTGTTGTATAAACATTGTGCTATGGTTGTACAAACATTGCGTTATGGTCGTATTAACATTGTATTAACGTTGTATTAACGTTTCGTTATGGTTGAATACACATTGTGTTACGGTTGTGTTAACGTTGTGTTATGGTTGTGTTAACGTTGTGTTATGGTTGTATTAGGTATATACTCACTGTGTGTAGTTCATGTGCAGTACGGTTGGGTTGCATTATGGTTGTGTTATGGTTATATTAACGTTGTATTATGGTTGTGTTATGGTTATTAACGTTGTGTTATGGTTGTATTAGGTATATACTCACTGTCGTGTAGTTCATGTGCAGTACGGTTGGGTTGTATTATGGTTGTGTTATGGTTATATTAACGTTGCATTATGGTTGTATTATGGTTATATTAACGTTGCATTATGGTTGTGTTAAGCTTTACTACAAGCTCTACGGAGATGCAGGATTTAGAGTGTAGTGCGGCGTTGCAACGCCGTTTTTCGTCACCGGCATTCAACATATTTTTATACTACCTTAATATTGAGACATGCAGTATAATTCCTTCCGCAGCCCTGGGGTTAGTGTTGTCACCCGCTTCCTTGATCTGGTCTATAGGCTATTTACCAATGTAGCCTATTTTTCATTGATAGCCTAATATAATCTCAGCAACTGTTCAAAGAGTAACAAACAACAATTATCCACCCAAAAAAGGTATTTTGTTTTGAAGTAATAACTACTGATTCCAGGCTATTGTGAAATGGTAGAACCTGCTATAGCCAACTAGCTAGCAATGTGCTATTTTTCTCTGTGACCAAGACATGAGGACGTTCTATTTTATTTTAGCTGATATGGGAATTAATACAGCAGCGTTATCAAACTGGAAGGATGTTTTAGGATACACTGTTAAAGTATAACAATATTTGCCATGGCATATCTTTTTTTTAATAAATCTGAATTATTTAAGATGAAGATGTGGGAAGCTAAAAAGGCTAGCTAGCTTGCCATGTTTTTAACCAGGCTAAAGGCAGCTATCCAGGCTGTCAGCTTGCTATGTTTTTAACCAGGCTTAAGGCAGCTATTCAGGCTGTCAGCTAGCTATGTTTTAAACCAGGCTTAAGGCAGCTATTCAGGCTGTCAGCTTGCTATGTTTTTAGCCAGGCCAAAGGCAGCTATCTAGGCTAATGGCAGCTAGCCAGGCTAAAGGCAGCTATCCAGGCTGCCAGCTTGCTATGTTTTTAACCAGGCTAATGGCAGCTATCCAGGCTAATGGCAGCTATCCAGGCTAAAGGCAGCTATCCAGGCTGTCAGCTTGCTATGTTTTTAGCCAGGCTAAAGACAGCTATCCAGGCTGTCAGCTTGCTATGTTTTTAACCAGGCTAAAGGCAGCTATCTAGGCTAATGGCAGCTAGCCAGGCTAAAGGCAGCTATCCAGGCTGTCAGCTTGCTATGTTTTTAACCAGGCTAAAGGCAGCTATCCAGGCTGCCAGCTTGCTATGTTTTTAACCAGGCTTAAGGCAGCTATCCAGGCTGCCAGCTTGCCATGTTTTTAACCAGGCCAAAGGCAGCTATCCAGGCTGTCAGCTTGCTATGTTTTTAACCAGGCTAATGGCAGCTATCCAGGCTAATGGCAGCTATCCAGGCTAAAGGCAGCTATCCAGGCTGTCAGCTTGCTATGTTTTTAACCAGGCTAAAGACAGCTATCCAGGCTGTCAGCTTGCTATGTTTTTAACCAGGCTAAAGGCAGCTATCCAGGCTGTCAGCTTGCCATGTTTTTAACCAGGCTAATGGCAGCTATCCAGGCTGTCAGCTTGCTATGTTTTTAACCAGGCTAATGGCAGCTATCCAGGCTGTCAGCTTGCTATGTTTTTAACCAGGCTTAAGGCAGCTATCCAGGCTGTCAGCTTGCTATGTTTTTAACCAGGCTTAAGGCAGCTATCCAGGCTGCCAGCTAGCTACTACTAGCAAGGGAAGACTTCTTGATGAGGTTTAACGGCTGTTGGCATCCAATAAATGTGGCATTACTGCCACCAACTAGACTGGAGTATAACTACCTTATGCTTTGCTTGAAAAAAGTCAAATTAATCAACAAATACCCTGCCATCTAACCCTATACTCATTAAAAACACTATTTAAACCTATCTAGTCCTACCTCAGGACAAGATCCTGAAAGGACGAGACGGGACATCAACACTCATATCTCGTACACCCAAATATTTCTCAGCGGCTGCCACCACAACCTCTATTTTCTGCGACTTTACGTTCCATCCCAGCAGTACATTTACTCACCATTGCTATGAACGCCAACAACATCAAAAATAATCTTATTGAAGCGTACAGTATATCACTCGTCGGCCAATCCCTCTGTACTGATAGAGATCTATTACTCACACCACTCCTCTCATGTTCCCTCCCTGTCTTGACCAATCTTCCTCTACTTTCTTCACTGCCTCAGAATACAACACCCTCTGTTCTACTCTAACCCCGGTAACCTCAACGTGCTTCTCTCTCGCACTGTATCCTTCTGATTCCCAGCCCCATGGGCACCCCTACAATTAACACATATCACCTAGCCCAAATGCTACACATCAGGGGTGGCAGGTAGCCTAGTGGTTAGAGTGTTGGACTTGTAACCCGAAAGGTTGCAAGATTGAATCCCTGATCTGACAAGGTAAAAATCTGTCTTTCTGCCCCTGAACAAGGCAGTTAACCCCACTGTTCCTAGATTGTCATTCCCACTGTTCCCCAGTAGGCTGTCATTGAAAATAAGAATTTGTTCTTAACTGACTTTTCTAGGTAAATAAAGGAAAAAATAAATACATTCCTTTGTCTCATGTTCTTCTGAACACTTCTCATACCCAGAAACCACCTTCCTATATACACTGCTGCCACATGCCCATAAGCTTGACACCTGTAGCAACGTAATGTATTTGGCACATAAGCTCGTACAGAATAGCTGAAATATCCTAACATCATTTTGTCAGGCAGAGAGTCAACATCAAAACTTAAAAGAACAAGACAATGACTCTTCTGTTTCTCCACTCTGCCACCCTGTCTGCCATTTCCTTTTAAAAAGAAAATCACTGGAGTTCATTCCACCAGCTCTATCAGAGATCTGTATATGATGAAAGGGAAGGCTTCCTTGCTTTGTGTGTATGTGTGTGTATGTTTGGGTTGTGTTATGGTTGTGTTATGGTTGTGTTATGGTTTTATTAACGTTGTGTTATGGCTGTGTTATGGTTGTGTTATGGTTTTATTAACGTTGTGTTATGGTTGTGTTATGGCTGTGTTATGGCTGTGTAATGGTTTTATTAATGTTGTCTTATGGTTTGTGTAATGGTTTTATTAACGTTGTGTTATGGTTTTTATTAATGTTGTGTTATGGTTGTGTTATGGTTGTATTAATGTTGTGTTATGGCTGTGTTATGGCTGTGTAATGGTTGTATTAATGTTGTGTTATGGTTGTGTTATGGTTTTATTAACGTTGTATTAATGTTGTGTTATGGCTGTGTTATGGCTGTGTAATGGTTGTATTAATGTTGTGTTATGGTTGTATTCATGTTGTGTAATGGTTGTATTAATGTTGTGTTATGGTTTTGTTAATGTTGTGTTATGGTTGTGTTAATGTTGTGTTATGGTTGTATTAGGTCTATACTCACTGTGTGCAGGTCATGAGCAGTATGGCGAGGCAGCTGATGCTGGAGAGGACCACAGCTATGATGACCAGGACAGTCTGAACCACCTCAGCGATGCTTCTCTCCTCATCTTCATCCGTCCTTGTAGGTAGGAGCAGGATGCCACAGCGCTCACCATCGTAACCCTTCTCACAGCTGCAGGGGAGAGGATAAATCAATTCATCAATCAGCTAATATATCAATCAATAAATCAAAACACAAGTCAGTTAGTCAACCAAACAGTTAATGAATCAATGAATTGGTCTATCTATCCAATCGATCCTTTCCATCCATCGGCACCACACACACACACACACACACACACACACACACACACACACACACACACACAGTACTAAAAGTAGATTTGTGTTGTACTCACACACACACTGGCTCTCTCAGGTCCGCCATGTACTTGCAGCTTCCATGGATACAATATGCCTGGTGAGAGGAGCTACAAGGGTCCTCTGTAACACGTTCTGACGTCTGGTGTGGGTGGTCGGCCGTGAACTCCAACGTGTGTCCTGATGTGTGTTCAGGGTTGAAGGCCGTGGTGCTTTTGCTATTGTTCTTGTTCTTCCTCTTTCCTGGATTCACTTTTCCTTTCTGACCTTTCCCCTTTTCTTTTCTGTTCTTACTGTGACGCACCACTGCTGGGAAACGAGATAAGTTATTTTCATTTTCTGATTATTAGAGACAGATGGAGACAGATGGAGACAGATGGAGATAGATGGAGACAGATGGAGACAGATGGAGACAGATGGAGACAGATGGAGATAGATGGAGACAGATGGAGACAGATGGAGACAGATGGAGACAGATGGAGACAGATGGAGACAGATGGAGATAGATGGAGACAGATGGAGACAGATGGAGACAGATGGAGACAGATGGAGATAGATGGAGACAGATGGAGACAGATGGAGACAGATGGAGACAGATAGAGACATATGGAGACAGAAATAGACAGATGGAGACAGATGGAGACATATGGAGACAGAAATAGATATATGGAGACAGATGGAGACAGATGGAGATACAGTGTATTCTGAAAGTATTCAGACCCCTTGACGTTTTCCACATTTTGTTACGTTACAGCCTTATTCTAAAATTGATTAAATAGTTGTTTTCCCTCATCAATCTACACACAATACCCCATAATGACATCACAATACCCCATAATGACATCACAATACCCCATAATGACATCACAATACCTCATAATGACAAAGCAAAAACAGTTTTTTTTACTAATAAAAATAAATAAATACTAAAAAATCACATTTACATAAGTATTCAAGCCCTTTACTCAGTACTTTGTTGAAGCACCTTTGGCAGCGATTACAGCCTTGAGTCTTCTTGGGTATGACGCTACAAGCTTGGCACACCTGTATTTGGGGAGTTTCTCCCATTCTTCTCTGCAGATCCTCTCAAGCTCTGTCAGGTTGGATGGGGAGCGTCGCTGCACAGCTATTTTCAGGTCTCTCCAGAGATGTTCGATCAGGTTCAAGTCCGGGCTCTGGCTGCTCCACTCAATGACATTCAGAGACTTGCCCAAAAGCCACTCCTGCATTGTCTTGGTTGTGTGCTTAGGGTCACTGTCCTGTTGGAAAGTGAACCTTATTTCCTATCTGTCCACATCGGGTTCTTGGTCACCTCCCTGACCAAGGCCCTTCTCCCCCAATTGCTCTGTTTGGTCGGGCGGCCAGCTCTAGTAAGAGTCTTGGTGGTTCCAAACTTCTTCCATTTAAGAATGATGGAGGCCACTGTGTTCTTGGTGACCTTCAATGCTGCAGAAATGTTTTGGTACCCTTCCCCAGATCTGTGCCTCAACACAGTCCTGTCTCGGAGCTCTACAGGCAATTCCTTCGACTTCATGGCTTGGTGTTTGCTCTGACATGCACTGTCAACTGTGAGACCTTATATAGACAGGTATCATAATTTTGTAATTATGGGGTGTTGTGTGTAGATTGAGGGGGCTAGGGGTTAGGGGCTTGGGAGTACTAGGGGGTAGGGGGTGAGGGGCAAAGGCTTAGGTGCGAGGGGGTACTAGGGACCAGGGGGTAAGGGGTAAGGGGTAAGGGGTTAGGGGTGAGGGATTGTCTGACAGTCCTACCTTTGGGTGAACCATCTGTAGGTGTACCTCCTGACATATCTTCATCCAGTTCCTCCTCATCCTCATCACCCAGAGAGCTCTGCAGCCCCTCCCCTTCCCCCAAGGCTGACGCATCTGTCACATGGCTCAGCTCTGACGATAACGTCACCGCGGATCCCAGGACACCTAAAGCGCAAACAACTACAACCAGACCACACCAGTCAAACACAGAGCACTGAAAACTACAACCAGACCACACCAGTCAAACACAGAGCACTGAAAACTACAACCAGACCACACCAGTCAAACACAGAGCACTGAAAACTACAACCAGACCACACCAGTCAAACACAGAGCACTGAAAACTACAACCAGACCACACCAGTCAAACACAGAGCACTGAAAACTACAACCAGACCACACCAGTCAAACACAGAGTACTGAAAACTACAACCAGACCACACCAGTCAAACACAGAGCACTGAAAACTACAACCAGAACACACCAATCATAAATATCAATCAAGACTGCAAACAGACCAAACTGGTCACACACAGAGCAGTGCAGACTACAACCCAGTAGTACACACAGAATACTAGAGCACTCAATACTTCAATAAGATTAGCATATGGTACATCACACAGCTGGTTTCTGACAAGTCATAACAGGTTGTGAAACATCTCTCTCTCTCTCTGTCTCTCTCTCTGTCTCTCTCTCTCTCTCTCTCTCTCTGTCTCTCTCTCTGTCTCTCTCTCTGTCTCTCTCTCTCTCTCTCTCTCTCTCTCTGTCTCTCTCTCTCTCTCTCTCTGTCTCTCTCTCTCTCTCTCTCTGTCTCTCTCTCTCTCTCTCTCTGTCTCTCTCTGTCTCTCTCTCTGTCTCTCTCTCTGTCTCTCTCTCTGTCTCTCTGTCTCTCTCTCTCTCTCTCTCTCTCTCTCTCTGTCTCTCTCTCTGTCTCTCTCTCTCTCTCTAAAGTGAACAGTAAACATTACACTCTCACAAGTTTCAAATGAATAGACACATTTAAAAATGTAATGTTATGACTATTTACAGTGTTATAATGATGGGCAATTAATTAACAGTCTCTCTCATCTCATCTCATATAGTGAACAAAAACAAAGTAACAGGGCACTCACCACCATGTGACCTACTGTCTGTGTGTATCTATCACCACCATGTGACCTACTGTCTGTGTGTATCTATCACCACCATGTGACCTACTGTCTGTGTGTATCTATCACCACCATGTGACCTACTGTCTGTGTGTATCTATCACCACCATGTGACCTACTGTCTGTGTGTATCTATCACCACCATGTGACCTACTGTCTGTGTGTATCTATCACCACCATGTGACCTACTGTCTGTGTGTATCTATCACCACCATGTGACCTACTGTCTGTGTGTATGTACTGATAGATACACACAGACACACTACATGTTCATGTTTTTAAATGTATGTAAATTGTAAAGTCTTTTTTCTGTAATGTATTTTTTTGTTACGTGTCGGACCCAAGTAAGACTAACTGCCGCTATTGGCGTCGGATAATAGGGATTCTAATAAATCCTAAATATCTATCTCTCCACTCCATCATCCCTGTAGACTACTACCCTCTAAACACATCTCTCTGCCTGTCTGTCCCCTGTAGACTACTACCCTCTAAACACATCTCTCTGCCTGTCTGTCCCCTGTAGACTACTACCCTCTAAACACATCTCTCTGCCTGTCTGTCCCCTGTAGACTACTACCCTCTAAACACATCTCTCTGCCTGTCTGTCCCTGAAGGCTACTACCCTCTAAACACATAAACACATCTCTCTGCCTGTCTGTCCCCTGTAGACTACTACCCTCTAAACACATCTCTCTGCCTGTCTGTCCCCTGTAGACTACTACCCTCTAAACACATCTCTCTGCCTGTCTGTCCCTGAAGGCTACTACCCTCTAAACACATAAACACATCTCTCTGCCTGTCTGTCCCCTGTAGACTACTACCCTCTAAACACATCTCTCTGCCTGTCTGTCCCTGTAGGCTACTACCCTCTAAACACATAAACACATCTCTCTGCCTGTCTGTCCCCTGTAGACTACTACCCTCTAAACACATCTCTCTGCCTGTCTGTCCCCTGTAGACTACTACCCTCTAAACACATCTCTCTGCCTGTCTGTCCCCTGTAGACTACTACCCTCTAAACACATCTCTCTGCCTGTCTGTCCCCTGTAGGCTACTTCCCAACACAAACACATCAAATGATTGTACAAGCCCAGACTACTTACCCAAACACAGCAGAGAGGAGAGGATGAGAGTGTTCATGTCCTAATATTGTGTGTATTCTGCTCTGAGTGTGACTAGTCCTGCTCTGTCTCTGCTTCCTCTTCAGCGGTTGGGTGGCGGCTTTTATAGACAACGCCTCAGTAGACGGGGGGTGTGTGTGTGTGTGTGTGTGTGTGTGTGTGTGTGTGTGTGTGTGTGTGTGTGTGTGTGTGTGTGTGTGTGTGTGTGTGTGTGTGTGTGTGTGTGTGTGTGTGTGTGTGTGTGTGTGTGTGTGTGTGTCAGTAGTGTAATGATTAACTTGCCCAGCCTTGGGGGATGTATTTATGCATGTCACGTTCTTATATTCTTTGACACTTCTGTCGATAATAATAATGAGTAAGATCCTCACATTTTGTTCACTAACAGTCAACATCAACCAGGTCACCTGTGATACAAGTCAGTAGTCCTGAGGACGTCGGGAGATGATGTGAAAACCTGCCACTAGGGGCAACAGTGAGTGCTCTTACCTTTGGCTAGGGTGTTTGCCTCTGATTCCAAAGGTTGGAAGTTCAAACCCAGCACTAGAAAAAAAAAATTGCGTTTTTTTTTTTTTAAGCCTATCCCTAACCTTAACCATTCTGAGTTAATGCCTAAAACTTAACACCAAATCTTTTAAGGTTAGGGTTAAGGCCTAAATTTGACTTTGCAACCACTTCGAAATTTGACGTTTGAGAAACACAGATAAACGTCTAACTGTGAAACCTAGTTGGTTAACACACACACGGACACACACACACGGACACACACACACACACACGGACACACACTAATTGATGTATTCTGTCCAGTCACTACACGTCCTTAACGCACACAAAAAAACTGTGCACTTTCATTAATGCTCCTACCTCCGGTCCTCTCCCTTGATCTTCATATTTGCTGAGGGTCAGGCCCTGTTAATACAGCCGTAAAAGACTTAACAACCGCTGAATAAACTTTGCACACACACACACAACACACACACACCCTGCTGTGACACACAGATCCCAACGCACACCTCTAGCATGGTTGCCAGGGTGAAGTTACGGTTGTCGAGGTCAGAGAAGAGTCGTAGTGTTGTAGTATTGTTAGGACTACTGAAAGTTGTTTGATGACTCAGTAGGAATGTATTGTATTCCAATATCCCAATATCCCAATATTCCACCTTACTTGGTGTTGATCTTTTGCAGAACATTCCCATTTAACACAGTTGGTTCCATGGAAGTTGTAGGGATGTATGTTTTTGGTTTCCCATTGGTTCTGGGAACGAAGCCATAAGGTCATTGACCGGTTCCTCACCTGTTCTGGGAATGTTAAATTGTATAGTTGCAAGGAGGTTCTGAGAACGTCTTACTATGGTTCCCTTAACGTTTTCCTAGGAGGTTTTATTAGGTTATTTTTTAGTTTTTTTTAATAACTTTCCTAAAGTTTTCACTGAATGTTTAGAGAAGACCTTTAATAACACTGCTAGCTTATTTTTGGTTTAGCTTTTTTTTTTACTCCAAGTGCAAATAGCACACATAGAAATTAATTTCCTTAGGTATTAATCATGCAAACACATTTCTTTTTTATTGTGACACGGCATCAGTGAGATTCAAGCTTATAATCTTGTGTTCTCTATCCATGGAATTAGTCCACTGCGCCAGCTAGCATGTCCTGTTTTAACGCATACAAAACTGTTCATTTTAGTCAATTCAAACGGACCCCATTTCAAAGCAAACAACCACTCATTAAGATCAGGTGTGACCAATTAGTGGGTGTGGAAAACACAGCTGAACACACTTAACAAGATAGAGTTTAGAGAGAGTTTTGTTGATGCTGAGAATGGAATGTATATGTATTTAAATAGCATTCCTAGAACGTTCTCTGGGCGTTACTAAAGTTTAATTATGTTTTTTTTATGGAACGTTTTCTTAACATTCTCTGAACAATTTGAGAGCATGACTAAATAGATCCATGAAGAAACCTGTAGGAAAAGTTATACCGAAATCCCCACAGAACGTTATTTCTTAGCGATTTGAGAGAATTCCAAATGTCAAACCAGTTGGAGAACGTTCCTACAACATTACCAGCACTATTCCCTCACCAAGCTCTAAGGTTCTCAGAACGTTATGTGTTAGCTGGGTTTTGTGCAAAAGTTGGTACATTTACATTTACATTTACGTCATTTAGCAGACGCTCTTATCCAGAGCGACTTACGAATTGGTGCATTGGTAAGTATGATGAAGAAGTTTTCTTTCATGTGACCTGCAGAGAGGGTGTGGATAAATTACCTTGTTGTTTCTTCATCCTCTGTCGGTTACATTGTTATACCTTTCCAAAGCGGTCCCAACATGTTATTGGAACGTTCATGTAACAATATGAGATTTTAATGTTAGGACTTTTAAGGGCAGGGCTGATATAGGGGAATACTGCTGGGTTTGGTTTTTCGTGATAAATGGTGACATACAGGAACTAGAGAGGGTGTGAATACTTTTTACCTTTACCTGTGTCTGTCTCATCTGTTTTCCACCATTTAATTTCACGGTGGAGTCCAATGGAATCCTGGTGTATACTGTAGAACTTGGAGAATGTTTGTAATGCAGTCTGCCTTCCACAGTGTTTCGTTGGTGACATGGATAGTTGCTTGTTTATAGGGGAGCCTTGACAGAGTATCCACCAACCTTCGCCAAGGAATGTTAGGAATACCTGGCATGTCATTTGGGAAAGGTCAGAGACACTTGCTTTGTGGAAAATATGACAGGAGTCTGAAGAATACAAACTATAACAGCATAACATACTACTATTAGCTACAGTACTACCCTGTAATAGAGACCTAGAGATCTTAACAGTATACTCTTATACTGAAAGTACTTCAGCTACAAGTTACCATAGAAATAAATATCTTAAAGGCCCAATCATTTCTGGGTAAACATTAAGTACCTTACTGTGATTTTTTTATTTTTATTAAACTGGTCAAAATAAAAATAAAAAAAATTAATTGCATCTTAGCAAAAAGCAATTTCTCTTTTGGTAGGACTGTCTGGGAGTGTTCTGAGTGGAATGGGGAGAACTGAAAAAGCTTGCTGTTAGTATTGGTTTGCAACTTTCTTTTTAATTGTTCTTTTATCTAATTTATTGCCAGGTGATGTCACAACGAAAGGCTAAATAAACTCCATCCCAACAAAACAGTCTTTTCAAACAGCTCTCACACAAAAAAAAAAAACATTATCATAATTTTCACAATTTCACAATATTACTCCAACCTTTTTGTATTTGTATTTTATTTAACCAGGTTAGTCCACTCGGTAACTTGACCGTTTTCCAAGGGGTTCTGGGTTCAGTGCATTATATAAATCATGTTATTTATTGCGACGTTGTGACACATCTACAAATAATAGATATGACACATTTCCTGTATTGTATGGGAGACATAAACTTAACACACCCACACGTTGATGTGTCATATCGTATCTAGATCCGGGCTGCAGCATTCCAGAGTACTCCAGTACTCATCCCACCATCAGACTAGGATGAAGAAAACCTTTTGCATACAGGACATAGCAATGTGTTTTCAAATCCATTTTTTTTTTTAAATGTATGAATGTGCTTCACATTATGCAGGTGTCTGTACAAGTGTGGTGTGTTTGTTTGTTTGTACGTACAAGTGTGTGTGTGTGTGTGTGTGTGTGTGTGTGTGTGTGTGTGTATACAGGTGTGTGTGTGTGTGTGTGTGTGTGTGTGTGTGTGTGTGTGTGTGTGTGTGTGTGTGTGTGTGTGTGTGTACAGGTGTGTGTGTGTACAGGTGTGTGTGTACAGGTGTGTGTGTACGTGTGTGTGTGTGTGTACAGGTGTGTGTGTGTGTGTGTGTGTGTGTGTGTGTGTGTACAGGTGTGTGTGTGTTCAACCAAACATGAATGTCTGGTTCATCTTCAAGAAGACTGCGTTCGAGAGAGGTGGAAGTTCAATTTCTCAAGGTTGATGACAGTTATTCACAGAGAGAATATTCTCTCCACAAACACTTGGGATTCAGGGGCATAAACCAGATTAACGGTGAGCTGCATGGGTTGGATCGAAGTCGGCTGCCAGAGGATTCAGTATGCATGCGATGCGGTCACACAGTGACTTTGAAAGGACCTGCGCTAACTGTTTTGCAGCAGTAGTTGACTGCAAGTGTGCCTTAAGCTTGAGAAGGGACGACACCACATCAGACACCGACTGGCTGCCAGTTTGAAGTTGGTTGGTGTGGATTACAAACGAGCTCCAGCAACTCCACGAGCTGTTCTAGCTTGGCCTAGTCACGCTTCGTGCTTGTAGCTGGGTCCAGGGGCGGGCAGAATGTCATACAAAGGGGGTCCAAAAAGGCAACAGTACAGCCAGGGAAAAGGCTAATAACGTAGTCCGGGATATCAGACAAGAGGTTGACGACAGTAATCTGATTGGTAAAAGTACAAGCAAGAACAGGCAAAAAGGCGTTGTTAGTACTACAGGAGGACTAATACGGACATGAACAGCGCTCCGACTAGAATGTGTATCAAAACAAACAATACCTCCAAATGATGGGGTGCAAAGAACTGAACTAAATAGAGTGTGATAATGACATACAGGTGATCAGAATCCAGGTGATTGGGATCTGGAGAGTGAGCTGTGTTCAGGGGATCTATGTGTTTGAGAGTGTACGTTGGAAGCAGACGTTACACAGTGATGCACAAGCTAGGCCTATTTAAAACATCAACATCTACTGGCAGCGTTTACCAGTCAGATTCAAAAGAACGATAACCCCATAACAACAAAAAAAGCTTGAAACCCCATTTAATTTGTGGCCAAAGTTTAGATGAAAAAAAATCTAAAACTGAACATAATTTATGATGGTTTATTTTATTTTGTTTTGGTGTCAAAAATCGTTTCTGTAAAGTTTTAGTTTACAAAATATTTTTTCCAATTGTATTTTGTATTTTATTTTCAGTTTTAGTTTACGAAATATTTTTTCCAGTTGTATTTTGTATTTTATTTTCAGTTTTAGTTTATTATAATCACCTTGGTTCACAGTTAAAGGTGTAGTGTGTCTTGGTATTCGTTGATGTCCAGCAGTGGGAGACATTCTCCGTTCAAACAGTATGTCTCCAGACGAGTCATACTTCTGGGTCACCTTCTCCATACAAAGACGGGATAGCACTATGGGAGAAAACATCAATCAGCCAGTCATTCAGCCAGCCAGTCAGTCAGCCAGTCAGTTAGCCAGACAGTCAGCCAGTCAGTTAGCCAGTCAACCAGTCAACCAGCCAGCCAGCCAGTCAGCCATTCAGTTTGCCAGTCAGTCAGTTAGTCAGCCAGTCGGTCAGCCAGCCAGTCAGTTAGCCAGACAGTCAGCCAGTCAGTTAGCCAGTCAACCAGTCAACCAGCCAGCCAACCAGTCAGCCAGTCAGTTAGCCAGCCAGTCGGTCAGCCAGTCAACCAGCCAGTTGGTCAGCCAGCCAGTTAGCCAGTCAGCCAGTCAGTTAGCCAGCCAGTCGGTCAGCCAGTCAGACAGCCAGTCAGTCAGTCAGCCAGCCAGCCAGCCAGCCAGCCAGTCAGTTAGCCAGTCAGTAAGCCAGTCAGCCAGAGAGTCCATCAGTCAGTCCATCAGCCAGCCAGCCAGCCAGCCAGCCAGCCAGCCAGTCAGTTAGCCAGTCAGTAAGCCAGTCAGCCAGAGAGTCCATCAGTCAGTCCATCAGCCAGTCAGTCAGTCAGTCAGTCACTTAGTCAGCCAACCAGTCAGTTAGCCAGTCAGCCAGTCAGTTAGCCAGCCAGCCGGTTAGTCAGCCAGTCAGTTAGCCAGTCAGCCAGTTAGTCAGCCAGTCAACCAGCCAGTCAGTTAGTCAGTTAGCCAGCCAGTCAGCCAGCCAGTCAGCCAGTCAACCAGCCAGTCATCCAGTCAGTTAGTCAGTCAGTCAGCCAGTTAGCCAGTCAGTTAGCCAGCCAGTCAGTTAGCCAGTCAGTTAGCCAGCCAGCCAGTCAGCCAGTCAGTTAGCCAGCCAGCCAGTCAGACAGTCAGTTAGCCAGCCAGCCAGTCAGTTAGCCAGTCAGTTTGCCAGCCAGCCAGCCAGTCAGTCAGATAGTCAGCTAGCCAGCCAACCAGTCAGCCAGTCAGTTAGCCAGCGAGCCAGTCAGACAGTCAGTTAGCCAGCCAGCCAGTCAGTTAGCCAGTCAGTTTGCCAGCCAGCCAGCCAGTCAGTCAGATAGTCAGCTAGCCAGCCAACCAGTCAGCCAGTCAGTTCATCAGTCTGTAATTAGATTGTGGAAATATAATAACCTATATAAATACATAGAGCAAGGGGGGCTGGTTGGATCTGAGTGTGTGGTGGAGGGCACATCTATAGTATGTATATCAAGATAGACCTGCAGGAAAGCTGTGCATTACAATATGTGCTCTCCTCCACACACCCAGATACCCTTTTAGCCAAGCAGTTGTACCCTCAATAACCCTAAACTCCCCCAACAAATGT
The DNA here is from genome assembly GCF_965601325.2 of Salmo salar. Classification (NCBI taxonomy): domain Eukaryota; kingdom Metazoa; phylum Chordata; class Actinopteri; order Salmoniformes; family Salmonidae; genus Salmo; species Salmo salar. The sequence goes on from NC_138305.1 coordinate 7,385,189, forward strand.
CCCAGGAAGAGAGCAGGGGTCTGGGATAGGGTGAGACTAGGACAGGGTAACTCTCTGTATGGAGTCAGTTTCAAGACTGCATGGCTATTATATGTTGTCTCTGCCAATGCTTTCTCTCCTAGCTTTTTAGCGTTGGCACTTAGATTGATATGAAACGGATTGAGTTAAATTCATGTCATTCCATCCAATGTGAGGAGAGGAGCGGATGTTGTGAATGTGCCTGGCAGTCAGACTGACACTGTTCAGCATGCCAAACAGATGGGGTGGACTCTGCTTTTCACCACCACATTTCAGAGACGGGCTTAATGACGTGGGGTCAGAGACGGGCTTAATGACGTGGGGTCAGAGACGGGCTTAATGACGTGGGGTCATGTGATCAGTGGCAAATTCACATCTATATCTCCAAGGCAACATGAACGGAATAGAGCTCAGGCAGGCAGGCAGGCAGGCAGGCAGGCAGGCAGGCAGACAGGCAGGCAGACAGACAGACAGACAGACAGACAGACAGACAGACAGACAGACAGACAGACAGACAGACAGACAGACAGACAGACAGACAGACAGACAGACAGACAGACAGACAGACAGACAGACAGACAGACAGACAGACAGACAGACAGACAGACAGACATATTGTGACCAGGTAACTAAATATTGTACCGTAGTAGCCCGAAACAAGCAGAACCAATCAACAGGTGAATATGACCCTGTTCTCCCTGTGTCTGTGGTCATGGCAGCCACATTATTTTCCACACAGTCGTGTTGATGATGCCAGTAGAAACAGAGGTGTTTTAACGATAGGTATGTTTTTTTTGAGGTTAGAAATAACATCAGGGAAGAAAGAATCATTGGAAGTCACATTGGGTTGAGTGGAATGTTTAATGTAACAGGGTGTCTACATAAATAACCTTCTTCTGAATGTTGTTTCTTTAACCAGTTTTTATTTTATTTTATTGAACCTTTATTTAACTAGGCAAGTCAGTTAAGAACAAATTCTTATTTTACAATGACGGCCTAAGAACAGTGGGTTAACTGCCTTGTTCAGGGGCAGAACGACAGATTTTTACCTTGTCAGCTCGGAATGTCTTACAGGAAGTCCTGGCTAAGAGGAAGCATGACATCATACAACCACTTTACCATGGATGTAGAATCTCCTATGGCGTCTATGAGTCTATACACCCATGTACCTCAGTGCATTCGTTTAGGTTATAGGATTCAAATAGGATTAGGACATTAGGCTATTTTTACTTTTCACACCTTGAAATATACTTGAGTTTAGACTCTGTACTTTCTATATACAGTGCTTTCTTAAAGTATTCAGACCCCTTGACTTTTTCCACATTTTGTTACGTTACAGCCTTACATGCTGACCACACCGTTCGCGTCGCGCGCGCCCGCGTTACGAAATAAATGTACACATACATGTTATTCAATCATTGCACCCACACTGCTTGCGTGCATCAACGAGAGTCGGCGTAGACAGAAGATAAACTAGAGCTAGAACTTTCCATTTGTGATGCTTGATGCATATACCCACGTGGGTGATTGAAAGATGAACTGAGGTCCACACTCCAGTCCAGTTGGTGGTGGTAATGCACCTTAAAGTTGGTTTCCAACCGACATATAAAGTCCAACGAAGAAGAAGAAGAAGAAGCCTGAAGGAGGAGGAGATTACTCGAAACGAACTCGGTGTACCGTTTTATCTGTGGATTAATTGTCGGAGAAGAGGACCTTGGGTTGTTATTTGTTTATTTGGGGAGTTTCTCCCATTCTTCTCTGCAGATCCTCTCAAGCTCTGTCAGGTTGGATGGGGAGCGTCGCTGCACAGCTCTTTTCAGGTCTCTCCAGAGATGTTCAATTGGGTTCAAGTCCGGGCTCTGGCTGGGCCACTCAAGGACATTCAGAGACTTGTCCCGAAGCCACTCCTGTGTTGTCTTGGCTGTGTGCTTAGGATCGTTGTCCTGTTGGAAGGTGAACCTTCGCCCCCCAGTCTGAGGTCCTGAGCGCTCTGGAGCAGGTTTTCATCAAGGATCTCTCTGTACTTTGCTCCGTTCATCTTTCCCTCGACCCTGACTAGTCTCCCTGTCCCTGCCACTGAAAAACATATCCACAGTATGATGCTGCCACCACCATGCTTCACTGTAGGGATGGTGCCAGGTTTCCTCCAGACGTGACGCTTGGCATTCAGGCCAAAGAGTTCAATCTTGGTTTCATAAGACCAGAGAATCTTGTTTCTCATGGTCTGAGACCTTTAGGTGCCTTTAGGCAAACTCCAAGCGGGCTGTCATGTGCCTTTTACTGAGGAGTGGCTTCCGTCTGGTCACTCTACCATAAAGGCCTGATTGGAGTGCTGCAGAGATGGTTGTCCTTCTGGAAGGTTCTCCCATCTCCACAGAGGAACTCTGGAGCTCTGTCAGAGTGACCATCGGGTTCTTGGTCACCTCCCTGACCAAGGCCCTTCTCTCGTGATTGCTCAGTTTGGCCGGGCGGCCAGCTCTAGGAAGAGTCTTGGTGGTTCCAAACTTCTTCCATTTAAGAATGATGGAGGCCACTGTTCTTGGGGACCTTCAATGATGCAGAAATGTTTTGGTACCCTTCCTCAGATCTGTGTCTCGACACAATCCTGTCTCAGAGCTCTACGGACAATTCTTTCAACCTCATGACTTGGTTTTTGCTCTGACATGCAATGTCAACTGTGAGACCTTATATAGACAGGTGTGTGCCTTACCAAATCATGTCCAATCAATTTAATTTACCACAGGTGGACGCCAATTAAGTTGTAGAAACATCTCAAGGATGATCAATGGAAACAGGATGCACCTGAGCTCAATTTTGAGTCTCATAGCAAAGGGTCTGAATACTTATGTAAATAAGGTAGTTCTGTTTTTTATATTTTTATACATTTGCAAAACAGTCTAAAAAACTGTTTTTGCTTTTGTCACTATGGGGTAGTGTGCGTAGATTGAGGGATAAAAAAAAAATGTTTTAATCCATTTTAGAATACGGCTGTAACATAACAAAATGTGGAAAAAGTAATTGGGTCTGAATACTTTCCGAATGCACTGTACATCAATCTCTCTCTCTATCTCGCTCCCCTCCGAAGGACATTTTACATTTACACAGCTGATTACCTACTTATCAATTCCTTAAATTTCAAATTTAAATGAACAACTAAAGCCAACAACTCACCGAGAAATGAGAGCAGGATGTGCGATTGTGGGTTCGTCATCGCTCTTTAGTGGACAGAATTAGAGAGGTAGACAGAGACAGGGAGGATGGACCGCTTTTAAGTGCGTCATGCAGGAAAATCCTATGCAGGTAGACAGGTACTCCTATCGTGATTGATTACAGGCATTTCCCGACCTGTCAAATAGACGTTTCAAATCTAGGTTTTTACCAATAGGTTTATCTGGTTTTACAACTCAAGACCAGACGAGCAAAAAAGTTTATAAAAGCAGGTTTGGTTTAATATAGGGGTGTGGACAGCCATAATGGGCAAGCAACGTCCTTTTATTCATAGACATCTATAAAAGGTATCATTAGTCATAGACATCTAGGGCCTAGGCATCATTTCAGGGAATGAGGGAACGAAAAACTAGATTAAACACTATTATTAACGGCAAAAAACCGGACATTCAACGGTTCACGATTAACATAAAGAACTGTCTATCCCGGTTTATTGTGGTATGTAGATGACCAGGGTTGGTCTGGGAATCAGGAATAAATAAATAACTGAATAAATCAAAAATACAATAGCTTAGATTCTTTGTTGTCCTTTTTTGGTGAGAACGGAGTCATAGGGCTTAAAGTATTTTGATTGACATTTCTGTATGTTTAACATCCAACTTGTCACCAAATCTTTGATGACTTTGAATAAATCCCAAATGGAACCCTTTTTCGTATATAGTGCACTACTTTTGACCAGGGTTCTAGACTAGGCACTGGCCAAACAAAGCCTCGTTTACACCTTGGTTAACATTTGAGTTTCGTCATCTGATCAATATGACCTAATCACAAAGCTTATCTGATCTAGGTTTTATAGTGTTTAAACATTGTACTAAATAGTATCTCTTATCTATCCGTGGTTTCTGCGTTTTGATCAGATTAGCTGCTGCGTCCCTGTAGGGGAAATTCGGGAATAAGTGGGACACTTTTTGCATTTCTGTCTTCTGTAACCTCTTTCGACATCTAACCAACATATTATCACAACACGTGATACATTTCTTAAATCCTCAAGATGTTTCCTAATCACACAACAACAACAAAAACTAATGTGACACACCCACTTGTGTACACTGAGTCAAAACCATATTTTCAGTTGGCGTTTGGTAGACTGGGACAGCAGGTTAGACACCCTAATAGCAGATTAGATCAACTGGTACACCCTTATTATAGCAGGTTAGATCAACTGGTACAATCTTATTATAGCAGGCTAGATCAACTGGTACACCCTTATTATAGCAGGTTAGATCAACTGGTACATTCTTATTATAGCAGGCTAGATCAACTGGTACACCCTTATTATAGCAGGTTAGATCAACTGGTACATTCTTATTATAGCAGGCTAGATCAACTGGTACATTCTTATAGCAGGCTAGATCAACTGGTACACCCTTATTATAGCAGGTTAGATCAACTGGTACATTCTTATTATAGCAGGCTAGATCAACTGGTACATTCTTATTATAGCAGGCTAGATCAACTGGTACACCCTTATTATAGCAGGTTAGATCAACTGGTACATTCTTATTATAGCAGGCTAGATCAACTGGTACACCCTTATTATAGCAGGTTAGATCAACTGGTACATTCTTATTATAGCAGGCTAGATCAACTGGTACATTCTTATTATAGCAGGTTAGATCAACTGGTACATTCTTATTATAGCAGGTTAGATCAACTGGTACATTCTTATTATAGCAGGCTAGATCAACTGGTACACCCTTATTATAGCAGGTTAGATCAACTGGTACATTCTTATTATAGCAGGCTAGATCAACTGGTACAATCTTATTATAGCAGGTTAGATCAACTGGTACACCCTTATTATAGCAGGTTAGATCAACTGGTACATTCTTATTATAGCAGATTAGATCAACTGGTACATTCTTATTATAGCAGGTTAGATCAACTGGTACACCCTTATTATAGCAGGTTAGATCAACTGGTACACCCTTATTATAGCAGGTTAGATCAACTGGTATACCCTTATTATAGCAGGTTAGATCAACTGGTACACCCTTATTATAGCAGATTAGATCAACTGGTACATTCTTATAGCAGGTTAGATCAACTGGTACATTCTTATTATAGCAGATTAGATCAACTGGTACATTCTTATTATAGCAGGCTAGATCAACTGGTACACCCTTATTATAGCAGGTTAGATCAACTGGTACATTCTTATTATAGCAGGCTAGATCAACTGGTACACCCTTATTATAGCAGATTAGATCAACTGGTACATTCTTATAGCAGGTTAGATCAACTGGTACATTCTTATTATAGCAGATTAGATCAACTGGTACATTCTTATAGCAAGTTAGATCAACTGGTACATTCTTATTATAGCAGATTAGATCAACTGGTACATTCTTATTACAGTCCTAATTGTACCCCAATGACAATTCAATACAATGTTAGGAAACATCACATTTAGTTTTTGTTGTTTGTTGTGTGATTAGGAAACATCTTGAGGATTTAAAACCTCTTCAGCGTCGAAATGTATCACGTGTTGTGATAATATGTTGGTTAGATGTCGAAAGAGGTTACAGAAGACAGAAATGCAATAAGTGTCCCACTTATTCCCGAATTCCCCCTACAGGGACGCAGCAGCTAATCTGATCAAAACGCAGAAACCACGGATAGATAAGCGATACTATTTAGTACAATGTTTAAACACTATAAAACCTAGATCAGATTCTACTTATTCGGAATTCCCTGAAATATCAATATTAATAAAAGTAGAAGAAGACAGAGTAGAACCGGATAGAAGAAGAGGAAGCAGACGAAGGTTAGGCAAGGCTCCGGTTCTTCTAAGTACAGGGGGGTCCCCAAGGTAAACTGGATATATTTCCTTCATTGGGAAAACTGTCCCACTTGAGCAAAGTTATGGTTGGTAAAGTGGAACAACAAAAAATGAGACTTCCAAAAAATTGGACAAATAATATTGGTAACTTGATGTATTTGATGCACCAGTACATATAGTATGGACATTTACATCAGCATTGTTACGCTGAGCCTTATTTATGACAGTTTTATAACCTTAACATTAAAATAGAAGAGAAATGTAGTAACGATAGTTTTGATTTTCTCTCGTCAGACCAAGAAATAAAGTCTTCAGCATTAAGCTGTCACGTCCTGACCAGCAGAGGGCGTAATTGTGTTAGTCTTGGTCAGGATGTGGCAGGGGGTTTGTGTTTGTTAAATGTTGTGTGGGTGATTGGACTCCCAATTGAAGGCAGGTGTGTTGAGTTGCCTTTGATTGGGAGTCCTATATAGGAGTGTGTGTTTTTCTTTGGGGTTGTGAGTAGTTGTCCTTGCACTGCGTTGTATGTGCCTGCAAGACTGTTTCTGTCGTCTTTATTGTTTTTGTCCAGTGGATACTTTACTCCTTTTTTTTAAATTAAAAAACATGAGTATCCACATACCTGCTGCGCCTTGGTCCATTCTTGACGACAGTTGTTACATAAGCTACCCCAGTCTATAATGTCCAACTCTTTCCGAATTCACCCTGTGCATATTATCTGACAGATATTCTTTCAAAATAAAATGGATTTTATTTATTTTAAGACAATTACTGATGACAATGCAGTGATGGTCAGGAAGATCAGATCACAATTATCATCGTCTACATCTGCCTACAAATGTGGGCACAATCAGGATGTGGACACAATCAGAATGTGGACACAATCAGGACGTGGACACAATCAGGACGTGGACACAATCAGGATGTGGACACAATCAGGATGTGGACACAATCAGAATGTGGACACAATCAGGATGTGGACACAATCAGAATGTGGACAGATTCAGGACAAAGTGTGGTTGTTAGCAACAGGTCGTCTATAGGGAATAAAGTGCCATTTGTGATATAGACTTTATTTCCTTTCATTCTGACCTGATCGTGTCCGGGCTGTTTTAGGAAACTTTTCAATAGGATGGAATTTCAGAACAAGAAAACTCTGACCCCTAGTGGTGAAATGAGGTAACAAGCGATCACAGGGAGCGTAGAACTAACCATTGTGTAACGACCATAAGGACGTTGACTTCTTTATAGAATATTCAACAAAATCTTCAAACATTAGTCATTCGATTTAAAAAAACATTTATTACAAAAAATATTAAATACATGCTCACATAAAAAATAAGTTATTTTAGATATTTCAATAAATAGCCTTAATTTGTTATGGGAAGACATTGTGGTGATGATGATGGTGATGGTGATGAAAAAGAAACAGAGAGATCGAACTAAATTGAGTTCTCTGAGACACTGTAGGTCTTATAAGGATGATACTTGGTGGTGATGATGATGATGGTGATGATGGTAAACTAAACTGAGTTCTCCGAGCCACCGTAGGTCTTATAGGGATGATACTTGGTGGTGATGATGATGGTGGTGATGGTGATGATGGTAAACTAAACTGAGTTCTCCGAGCCACCGTAGGTCTTATAGGGATGATACTTGGTGGTGATGATGATGGTGGTGATGGTGATGATGGTAAACTAAACTGAGTTCTCCGAGCCACCGTAGGTCTTATAGGGATGATACTTGGTGGTGATGATGATGGTGGTGATGGTGATGATGGTAAACTAAACTGAGTTCTCCGAGCCACCGTAGGTCTTATAGGGATGATACTTGGTGGTGATGATGATGGTGGTGATGGTGATGATGGTAAACTAAACTGAGTTCTCTGAGCCACCGTAGGTCTTATAGGGATGATACTTGGTGGTGATGATGATGATGGTGATGATGGTAAACTAAACTGAGTTCTCCGAGCCACCGTAGGTCTTATAAGGATGATACTTGGTGGTGATGGTAAACTAAACTGAGTTCTCCGAGCCACCGTAGGTCTTATAAGGAAGATATTTTTTGTCACACCTAGAATAAGAGAGGGACAGAAGAGGAGGAAGACACAACAAAAAAAAGAGACAGAAAATGATAAAATGTTAAACAAAGTAGAGAAATCACTCTATTCCCCCTGGCACATCATTTATGTAGGAGACTAAATGCAGCCCACAGTAAGAGACTAAATGCAGCCCACAGTATGGGGTTTGTTTCCAAATGACAGTTCTGTCTCGACTTACATTTTAGTCATTTAGCAGACGCTCTTATCCAGAACGACTTACAGAAGCAGTTAGGGTGCCTTGTTCAAGGGCACATCGACAGAATGTTCACCTTATCAGCTCAGGGATTCACAACCCGCAACCTTTCAGTTACTGGCCCAATGATCTAACCGCTAGGCTATCTGCTGCCTAAGTTGCTCTGCTTCTATCTCCTGTAAGGAATTATGTCAGCTCTACTCATTACATTTCTATCTGATAGAGTAAGGAATTCAACACGACCCTGTTGAAACTGTCACAATGTATTCCTCTTTCTTCATCTTTCTCCTTCTCTTTCATTTCCTCCTTCTCTCTCTCTTCCCATGTTTCTCTAGCCCCTGACAGGCAGTGCGTGTGTGTGCGTGTGTGTGTGTGTGTGTGTGTGTGTGTGTGTGTGTGTGTGTGTGTGTGTGTGTGTGTGTGTGTGTGTGTGTGTGTACCTTCTCTTGATGCAGCAGTAGAGAACGCCAGCGAGGCAGCAGACAAGCAAGGCCACGCCCACACAGATGCCAATCACCTCCTCTGTTGGGGAAAACTTGCACAGCGTCGCCTGGTGGGTCAACAGACCACAGCGAGGGCCACTATAGGACGGGTCACACCTACACACAGAGAGACAGAGTTCAGGTACTATTTACTTCTGTGTGTGTGTGTGTGTGTGTGTGTGTGTGTGTGTGTGTGTGTGTGTGTGTGTGTGTGTGTGTGTGTGTGTTCTTACGTGCAGGCAGGGGTACTGCTGTCAGGTGGGTACATGCACTGTCCGTTCAGGCAGTAGTCAGCGTCTTCGTCTTTACAGGGTCTTGACATCCTCAGAACACGAGGCTCCTCCACATCACTACCTGCAATCAGTCAATCACAAAATAGCTTTATTGTCCCTACGACAAAAAAGCATAGTGCAGTCAGGGTAAAACAAACACATATATATACACACACACACACACACACACACACGCACGCACGCACGCACGCACACACGCACACACACATGCGGGGCGTGGGGCGCGGGGCGTGGGGCGCAGGTGATCTTTGGAAACAGGTATCTGAATCCTGAACAAACTGGAAGGCTCTGTTTTGTTGTGACGGTAAAACCTGTAGCAAACATTTTCCAACCATCAACAAAAGGAGGGCCTTCCAGTTTATTCAGGATACCTGTTCTTACAGGCAGTCTTTTTGACCATTCAAATCTGATCTTTTGCCAATAATTGGGCAAACAGATCGGAATTGGGATGCCTCTCTGTAAACACAGCCTCTTAAAAGTAGCTGTTAAACCCACCATTTACAGGTAGTATAGTGTTCGTGGGCTCTGATAGGTCCAGGCTGAGTGTCCATTGTGTTGGTTGAAGGTTGTCTGAAGATTCTGCTGACTGAGTCACTGTGGAGAGGATGAGCAGTATTGCAACCAGAGTGGTGGAGAAGGCTGTGGAATGGAGAGATGGAGGAAAAAGAAGAGAAGAATGACTGGTTGTCCACACACCATTAGAACTGCTCTCATTACATAACATCTCTTCTAGAACATTGTTCTGGAATTCTTCTAAACAACAGACATTCTAAAAAATCTAATTCTCAAACAACCTCAATACTTCCTGATCGGACGTGATTGAACAGGTGAAAGACAGCACCTGTCCAGACCACTTGTCAGATAGTGACCTGGCTAGACGGAAGGTTACTTTTGTAAAGTGTTGGCAGAGTCAAGTTGTAAAAAAAAAGGTGCTTTTTTTGGTGGCACCTTAATTGGAGAGAACGGGATCGTGGTAACGGCTGGAGCGGAATCAGTGGAATGGTATCAAATACATCAAACACATGGTTTCCATGGTTGCCAGGTGTTTGATGCCGTTCCATTTGCTCCATTCCGGCCATTATTATGAGCCCGTCCTCCCCTCAACAGCCTCCTGTGACAGTGACCATACTACATTGAGTAGATTCAGTATATCTCTATAGATAAATCCATCACATACTATATACAGCTCTGTCTGGGTTGTCTCAGTTCTCTGAGGGATCCCCAAGGGGATTCATTAATAATTAATTAACTCATTTCTGCGCTATCCCAGCACTAACGTACCTGGGTGACCTGATGAAGGGCTTGTTGGGAAGTTGTGTAGTTTCGTTAGGTATGTGAATAATGAAAACACAGACAGACAGACAGACGGTTGCAGGACACTCACCCATTACTGTCTGTTTCGGTCCTGACATCTTGTGGTTTTCTGAGTGTGGCCGTCCGGTGATGTGCGGTAGTCCTCAGACTGTCTCTTCCTCAGGTGTGTGGATTACAGTGAGAGTCTGGTGTGCTTTATACTCCGTTAATCCCTGTCACGACTTGCACAACCAATGGCAGAACCAGAATTATGTGGTAAAGAATATTCCCTTTCCACAAACGGCACGCTCGGCTGCTTCCCCCGCATCACTTCCTGTCCCATTGCCCCCGGTTACCTGCATGCAGAGGCAGAAGCCTCTTGGCCAGGTATTAAACAGGTTTGCAGTCCCAGGGGGCTGGAGAGGATTCACTCACTCACACACACTCTCACTCACATTCTCAAACACACACACACACGCACAGACACACACACACACAATACACACACACACGCACACACACACAATACACACACACAATACACACACACACACAATACACACACACAATACACACACACACACACAATACACACAATACACACACACAATACACACACACAATACACACACACAATACACACACACAATACACACACACACACACACACACACGTGTTGTCAGCCCACACAGTATCTGGAGCTTACAGCACTTAATGAAGTGTGTCCATGCCCTTTCCTTCTTGGTCTCCCTCTTTCTCCCTCTCCCCTCTCTCTCGTTCTCCCTCTCTCTCTTTCTCCCTCTCTCTCTTTCTCCCTCTCTCTCTTTCTCCCTCTCTCTCCCTCTCTCCCCTCTCTCTCTTTCTCCCTCTCTCCCCTCTCTCTCTGACCCTATTCTCTCTCCCCCTCTCCCTCTCTCCCCTTTCTCTCTAACCCTATTCTCTCTCCCCCTCTCGCTCTCTCCCCTCTCCCTCTTTCTCCCTCTCCCCTCTCTCTAACCCTATTCTCTCTCCCCCTCTCCCTCTCTCCCCTCTCTCTCTTTCTCCCTCTCTCCCTCTCTCTCTTTCTCCCTCTCTCCCCTCTCTCTCTAACCCTATTCTCTCTCCCCTCTCTCTCTAACCCTATTCTCTCTCCCCCTCTCCCTCTCTCTCTTTCTCCCTCTCTCCCCTCTCTCTACACCCTATTCTCTCTCCCCCTCTCCCTCTCTCTCCCTCTCTCCCCTCTCTCTCTAACCCTATTCTCTCTCCCCCTCTCTCTCTCTCCCCATGTTCTCTCCCTAATTCCTGACCCCTGCCTCTAAGTGTTGGCTTTAGAGGCACCCCGCTGAGCACACCAAGTCATTTTAAAGTGGATAATTGGGTAATATTTAGTTGACGTAGATCAAATGAGATTACAATTTATATTTACTCACTCAAAAAGACGGCCAAAAGTTAGTTGAATTTCTAATGTGTTATCGCTATGCTTTTGTCATGACGTTGGCCTGTGGGTAAGGTTTATGACCCCCCCCCCCCCCCCCCCCCATAAATACCTTTCTCTCTTCCCCTCTCTGAATCTACTGAAGGACGTGAATAGCCTGTGTTAAATATAGAGAGTCTGGGAACATCAAACAAATGGGGAAAAGGAACCATATTTTGTTAATAAAACCAGTTGGAAATATGCTTGGGAACGTAATGAGTATGTATGTCAGTTCGGTTGTCATCTGAGACATTATGACTGATGACAGGACGACATAAACTGTATCTGAGAAAGTATACACCCTCTAGTTATCAGAGTCACATGGAATTGTTATGCAATTGAAATGTTTGATATTGAAAATGTTTGTTAGGAGATGAAATGTAATTTTAGCTTCCGAATGAGAGATTTGGGTTTTCATAAGGAAAGTGCCCTGCTCGATCAGTGGCCCAACCCTGTGAAGAGACCAAGGGGTTATAAACGATGAAACACCTCCCTCCCCCTCTCCACTATATAATCCTTTGACGAAAAGATAACCAGGTTGTTCCAGTACGGGAGGTCTGCAGCCTCTACGTTAGAAGGACACACATGTCAAGTACAGAACTAAGCCAACCTCGGCGTGAGCTTTGGTGGCGAATGGTATGAACTTTGAGCTTATTCACTACAGAAGTGCTACTTCCTAGCCGTTGAGTTAGCAGCGGCCGCTGCTTACGTGGGCTAGGAAAGGACGGACGACGGATCCAGTCTAACAACCAGACGAAGATACCACCACGTATCCAATGGACCACCATTGACATTCTTCCGAAAACAGGGAGATCTGTTGGCCAACCCGGCCAGCATCTACGACCAATCTACCGAAGCGCAGCTCAGAGTAAATATTTATTGCATTTTCCTTTTCCAAATGGGCGGTAATTTAGAATGCATAAGATAATGTATTTACGATAGCATAGCTGCTGTTTCTCTGTTCCTAAATCTTCCCGCTCTTTCATTCAAGCCCAACCCCCTTTCCTTTGTGTAACCAGCCGTCATATCTGTTCCGTCTACCGGGACGTTTTCTGTATGACATCATTGTATTCTGTGTATTTGTAATTCTGTGTGATTAGTTAGGTATTTAGTAAATAAATAATTAAACCCAATTTTGTATTGCTGATTCAACTTGTTAGCCAGGGTTCGTGAAGATAACCAAGAATTTACAAATTTCATTATGAGACTGAAAATAAAACAAGGGTTAATATTGACTGCTATCGATGTAAAATATTACAAAGTATTTTAAGAGTTTATTCGGAAGATAACAGCTCTATAAACGTTCTTCCGTGGTGCCCCGACTTTCTAGTTAATTACATTTACATGATTAGCTTAATCAGGTAATATTAATTACAGAGAAATCATTTTATAAGTTAGCATGTCATATCACTTAATCCGGCATAGCCAAAGACACGACACTTTCAACCATCTACAAGCTGCAACCAAATTCCAATGAAAAAACAATGTTCGATTTTTTGGGGGGGTTTAGTCATCACCCAAACGTCTATCACTGCGTTTTCAACCATTTAAAAGCACAGCAAAGTTCAAAATGGGAATACAATGTCTGGTATTTGGTTTATTTATACAACAGATGAATGTGATATCACTGGTCTTCATCTAATAGCAGAAACCAAACGACCTGGATTACAGTTCAGATTACATGAAAAGTACACGGCGCTGCAGTGACAAATGCTGTCTGAGATTCTGACAGATCTTTACAGCTATTGAGAAGATTACCATCGACCTGCGACGACCTGAGACACGTACGCTCTAAATAGCATCATTGATGATATATAGTAACAGTGAATGTATTTCGTTTTTATTAAGTGGAAATCTCTCAACGATCATTCTGACGATAGCACATTGGTAATAGTCAGTGACGAATATCAGAGCAGAGCAGGGCAGGGCTGGGTTTGGTTAAAACCCTGGATAGGATGGCTGTAGATAGACAAATTCTCCAGTATGAGGTGCTGCCCAGCTAAATGTATTTTTCTTTAGATACTGGATATAACGTTGAAGATCTGACGTTGTTTTAAAGGTACACATTAAACATATTTTATACAAGGTTTGTCTATGTTGAAATTTGGTTACGATGATGACATAATCCTAAGGTTGAAAATGTCACCCTAAAAAAGAAAATACAGTTGATGACTTTTTTTTCCAAATCCAATTTATTTCCCAACATATTCCACTTCACAATACGTTGACATATTACGTCGAATCAACATTGATTCAACCAGTTTGTGCCAAGTGGGGCTGTTGGGAAAGTGGAGAGTTGAGCCAAACATTCGCTTTTCCTCTGAGCCAAAACACACAGGTTCAGGGTGTTGGGTCCTGGGGTAACCTGGAACAAGGTGTGTTTGGTCGTGTGGTAACCTGGAACAGGTTCAGGGTGTTGGGTCCTGGGGTAACCTGGAACAGGTTCAGAGTGTTGGGTCCTGGGGTGACCTGGAACACAGGTTGAGGGTGTTGGCTCCTGGAACACAGGGTCAGGGTGTTGGGTCCTGGGGTAACCTGGAACAGGTTCAGGGTGTTGGGTCCTGGGGTGACCTGGAACACAGGTTCAGGGTGTTAGGTCCTGGGGTAACCTGGAACAGGTTCAGGGTGTTGGGTCCTGGAACAGGTTCAGGGTGTTGGGTCCTGGGGTAACCTGGAACAGGTTCAGGGTGTTGGGTCCTGGGGTGACCTGGAACACAGGTTCAGGGTGTTGGGTCCTGGGGTAACCTGGAACAGGTTGAGGGTGTTGGGTCCTGGGGTAAACTGGAACACAGGTTCAGGGTGTTGGATCCTGGAACACAGGTTCAGGGTGTTGGGTCCTGGAACACGGGTTCAGGGTGTTGAGTCCTGGAACACGGGTTCGGGGTGTTGGGTCCTGGAACACGGGTTCAGGGTGTTAGGTCCTGGAACAGGTTCAGGGTGTTGGGTCCTGGAACACAGGTTCAGGGTGTTGGGTCCTGGGGTAACCTGGAACAGGTTCAGGGTGTTGGGTCCTGGGGTAACCTGGAACAGGTTCAGGGTGTTGGGTCCTGGGGTAACCTGGAACAGGTTCAGGGTGTTGGGTCCTGGGGTAACCTGGAACAGGTTCAGGGTGTTAGGTCCTGGGGTAACCTGGAACACAGGTTCAGGGTGTTGGGTCCTGGGGTAACCTAGAACACAGGTTCAGGGTGTTAGGTCCTGGGGTAACCTGGAACAGGTTCAGGGTGTTAGGTCCTGGGGTAACCTGGAACACAGGTTCAGGGTGTTGGGTCCTGGGGTAACCTGGAACACAGGTTCAGGGTGTTGGGTCCTGGGGTAACCTGGAACAGGTTCAGGGTGTTGGGTCCTGGGGTAACCTGGAACACAGGGTCAGGGTGTTGGGTCCTGGGGTAACCTGGAACAGGTTCAGAGTGTTGGGTCCTGGGGTAACCTGGAACAGGTTCAGAGTGTTGGGTCCTGGGGTGACCTGGAACACAGGGTGTTAGGTCGTGGGGTAATCTGGAACAGGTTCAGGGTGTTGGGTCCTGGGGTAACCTGGAACACAGGTTCAGGGTGTTGGGTCCTGGGGTGACCTGGAACACAGGTTCAGGGTGTTGGGTCCTGGGGTAACCTGGAACAGGTTGAGGGTGTTGGGTCCTGGGGTAAACTGGAACACAGGTTCAGGGTGTTGGATCCTGGAACACAGGTTCAGGGTGTTGGGTCCTGGAACACGGGTTCAGGGTGTTGAGTCCTGGAACACGGGTTCGGGGTGTTGGGTCCTGGAACACGGGTTCAGGGTGTTAGGTCCTGGAACAGGTTCAGGGTGTTGGGTCCTGGAACACAGGTTCAGGGTGTTGGGTCCTGGGGTAACCTGGAACAGGTTCAGGGTGTTGGGTCCTGGGGTAACCTGGAACAGGTTCAGGGTGTTGGGTCCTGGGGTAACCTGGAACAGGTTCAGGGTGTTGGGTCCTGGGGTAACCTGGAACAGGTTCAGGGTGTTAGGTCCTGGGGTAACCTGGAACACAGGTTCAGGGTGTTGGGTCCTGGGGTAACCTAGAACACAGGTTCAGGGTGTTAGGTCCTGGGGTAACCTGGAACAGGTTCAGGGTGTTGGGTGCTGGGGTAACCTAGAACACAGGTTCAGGGTGTTGGGTCCTGGGGTAACCTGGAACAGGTTCAGGGTGTTAGGTCCTGGGGTAACCTGGAACACAGGTTCAGGGTGTTGGGTCCTGGGGTAACCTGGAACACAGGTTCAGGGTGTTGGGTCCTGGGGTAACCTGGAACAGGTTCAGGGTGTTGGGTCCTGGGGTAACCTGGAACACAGGGTCAGGGTGTTGGGTCCTGGGGTAACCTGGAACAGGTTCAGAGTGTTGGGTCCTGGGGTGACCTGGAACACAGGATGTTAGGTCGTGGGGTAACCTGGAACAGGTTCAGGGTGTTGGGTCCTGGGGTAACCTGGAACACAGGTTCAGGGTGTTGGGTCCTGGGGTAACCTGGAACAGTTTCAGGGTGTTGGGTCCTGGGGTGACCTGGAACACAGGTTCAGGGTGTTAGGTCCTGGGGTAACCTGGAACAGGTTCACGGTGTTGGGTCCTGGAACAGGTTCAGGGTGTTGGGTCCTGGGGTAACCTGGAACAGTTTCAGGGTGTTGGGTCCTGGGGTAACCTGGAACAGGTTCAGAGTGTTGGGTCCTGGGGTGACCTGGAACACAGGTTGAGGGTGTTGGCTCCTGGAACACAGGGTCAGGGTGTTGGGTCCTGGGGTAACCTGGAACAGGTTCAGGGTGTTGGGTCCTGGGGTGACCTCGAACACAGGTTCAGGGTGTTAGGTCCCGGGGTAACCTGGAACAGGTTCACGGTGTTGGGTCCTGGAACAGGTTCAGGGTGTTGGGTCCTGGGGTAACCTGGAACACAGGTTCAGGGTGTTGGGTCCTGGAACAGGCTCAGGGTGTTGGGTCCTGGGGTAACCTGGAACAGGTTCAGGGTGTTGGGTCCTGGGTAACCTGGAACACAGGTTAAGGGTGTTGGGTCCTGGAACACAGGTTCAGGGGTAACCTGGAACACAGTGCTTTAGGCCCAGGAGGACAAGGGGTTTATGTTTACTCAGGGTTTGCAAAGGTGCCAAGTTCCAATTCATTATAAAAGCCTTAAAAAGAACAAGGAATTTGATTCATTTGAAAAACAGTACAACATTTTGTAAGATCAATTAATCTTCCTACATGGTCATGGTTTGAAAACCTCAAAAGGTAAAACAAAAGGCATGAAGATGAGATAGGAGTAAGAGCTTTAAAGTAACTGTCAAGTGTTTACAAATTTCTATGACCTATGACCTATAATTAATTACAATATACGAGTGAAACACTGTAGTTTTCCTTCCAATTTGTTTGAATTTTGTTGAAAATCAATATTTTTGGCCGTACCCCAACAACAGAATGGTGTGGCCGTACCCCAACAACAGAATGGTGTGGCCATACCCCAACAACAGAATGGTGTGGCCGTACCCCAACAACAGAATGGTGTGGCCGTACCCCAACAACAGAATGGTGTGGCCGTACCCCAACAACAGAACGGTGTGGCCGTACCCCAACAACAGAACGGTGTGGCCGTACCCCAACAACAGAATGGTGTGGCCGTACCCCAACAACAGAATGGTGTGGCCGTACCCCAACAACAGAATGGTGTGGCCGTACCCCAACAACAGAATGGTGTGGCCGTACCCCAACAACAGAATGGTGGCCGTACCCCAACAACAGAATGGTGTGGCCGTACCCCAACAACAGAATGGTGTGGCCGTACCCCAACAACAGAATGGTGTGGCCGTACCCCAACAACAGAATGGTGTGGCTGTACCCCAACAACAGAATGGTGTGGGTGTACCCCAACAACAGAATGGTGTGGCTGTACCCCAACAACAGAACGGTGTGGCCGTACCCCAACAACAGAATGGTGTGGGTGTATACCGGACATTCAAAATATTCATGCAAGTAGACAACTGATTGGCCAGCTCATTCTCCTCTATGAGGAAATAGCAAGCATTTTTGAAACGGTGTTTAAGATAAAAATTTGAGGTGTTGTTTTTGAAGTGTTTTTTTTTTCCTTCTCCAGTTTATGCTCTGGCAACAAGTACGAGTATAGGATGAGTCAACAACATTATTAGGATATGAGTTAACAGAAAATGTACTTTTCAAAGTGAGATTTTAACTGGAGTTATTTTAAGTGAAGTTTTTATTGCTAAATAGACTTGATGGTGGGTTGTACTGTAAGGGAACAAGGCTACCAAGACTACAGTAGAGGCTAATCAGAAAGGATGGGCTTGAATCCAGCCCAGGACAGGTATACCATACTAGAAATGTAACTTGAACTTTACTACATTCTGTTATCGAATTTCCTGTTCAATTTGTAATAATCAACTACTATGATTATTATTATTTGACCATGCTGGTCATCTATGAACATTTGAACATCTTGGCCATGTTCTGTTATAATCTCCACCCGGCACAGCCAGAAGAGGACTGGACACCCCTCAGAGCCTGGTTCCTCTCTAGGTTTCTTCCTAGGTTTTGGCCTTTCTAGGGAGTTTTTCCTAGCCACCGTGCTTCTACACCTGCATTGCTTGCTGTTTTGAGGGGTTTAGGCTGGGTTTCTGTACAGCACTCTGAGATATCAGCTGATGTAAGAAGGGCTATATACATAAATTGTATTTGATTTGAATTTCAAGTCTTTGGCTAAGATGCACTATGCCCATCTCTCCGTTAGTGGGCGCGATGTCTATAAAACATAAAATAGTGCACACTGACATAATTAATTTTATTTCCAGCAATGTTTCCATTTGTTTGCTTTTAAGTCCTTGATGGAAAGATGGTTTGAAATCTATGTTTTGATGCTCCTCATCTGTTGTCATAGTCCAGTAGAATACCTGGCAAAGTCATGTGTGTGGGCGCATTCCCGTATTTACATTTGGTCTTCGCACCAGGATGCCAACATTGGGAATGTATGGACAGTGTGAATTGTTATGTAAATTTTGGGGCGACCCGACCAAATTCACATAGAAATGCGAGTTATAGATCTGTCATTCTCATTGAAAACAAGTCTAAGAAGATGTAGATCTGTTCTATGTACTCTATTTCTATGCTTCCCGTTCTTACATGTGGTTTTGGCGTCTTTTACTTTCGGGTTTTGTACACTTGCTTCAAAACAGCTGAAAATACAATCTTTATTTATTATTGAACAAATAATTCATAGCAGTTTAAATGGTAAACTGAAATTAGGCAAACTATTAGAATTTTAGCAAACAGGAAATGGCACTTTTTTTAAAAATGTTGAGTTTTGGCTACATGGGAGAAAAACGCAACCATTTGATCTCAATCATCTTAAAATCTTATAAGAAATGGGGTGTTTTTATCTCAGAGTAACGTTATACCAGAGGAGGTTGGTGACATCTGAACTGGGGATGGGAACGTGGTAATGCCTGGAGCGGAATCAGTGGAATGGTATCGAATACATCAAACACATGGTTTCCATGGTTTCCATGTGTTTGATTGCCATTCCATTCGCTCCATTCCGGCCATTATTATGAGCCCGTCCTCCCCTCAACAGCCTCCACTGCTTTATACTATGCAATTATATTCTGCTCTGTTATGTAGAACACTACCATTATAGTGATATTGCAGACGTTGATTGAGCTTTGATCTAACTTATTTAAAGGGTCACCATTCGCCAGAGTAGCCTGTTCTCTTCAAGTAGAGCTTCAAGTTGGGAATCTCGCACATGTGCAGACTGAAGCTTTGGGGCCTTTAGCTGTCAGAAAGAAAGGGCTAAAATAGTCAGATCCTCAGCCACTCCAATTATTAAATGACAGAGTTTTCTGATGATTATGTCAACTTTAGCAATGAGGATTTGGATCATATCTTTTACATGGATTACCAGTTATGTGATGATTGTCGTTTTGACAGTGGTATATCCACTGTTGGTAGAGCATGGATTTATTAACTATAACCTTTATTTAACTAGGCAAGTCAGTTAAGAACAAATTCTTATTTTACAATGATGGCCTACCAGGAACAGTGTAACCCAACAGGTAGGCCATCATTGTAAAATAAGAATTGGCTTGTTCAGGGGCAGAATGACAGATGTTTACCTTGTCAGCTCGGAATGTCTTACAGGAAGTCCTGGCTAAGAGGAAGTATGACATCATACAACCACTTTACCATGGATGTAGAATCTCCTATGGCGTCTATGAGTCTATACACCCATGTACCTCAGTGCATTCGTTTAGGTTATAGGATTCAAATAGGATTAGGACATTAGGCTATTTTTACTTTTTTCGTCTTGGTAGTTATGATGTGAGGCTAGTATACCCGACCATAACCTGTCTGATAGGGTGTGGTATAGACAGGGTTGCACGCTCCACTAAAATGTATTTCCATTGAAAAGGTCAATTGTCAAAGTTTGTTAATATTCAGTTTTGATTGTTTTGTAAATACTGGGGTTGTCTAAATATAAGCTCCTGGTACTGCCTGGTACTGCCTGCCCCTGGTACTGCCTGGTACTGCCTGCTCCTGGTACTACCTGATACTGGCTGGTACTGCCTGCCCCTGGTACTGCCTGGTACTGCCTGGTACTGCCTGCCCCTGGTACTGCCTGGTACTGCCTGCCCCTGGTACTTCCTGGTACTGCCTGGTACTGCCTGCCCCTGGTACTGCCTGGTACTGCCTGCTCCTGGTACTGCCTGGTACTGCCTGGTACTGCCTGGTACTGCCTGCCCCTGGTACTGCCTGGTACTGCCTGGTACTGCCTGCTCCTGGTACTGTCTGGTACGGCCTGGTACTGCCTGCTCCTGGTACTGCCTGGTACTGCCTGGTACTGCCTGGTACTGCCTGGTACTGCCTGCCCCTGGTACTGCCTGCCCCTGGTACTGCCTGGTACTGACTGCCCCTGGTACTGCCTGCTCCTGGTACTGTCTGGTACTGCCTGCTCCTGGTACTGCCTGGTACTGCCTGCTCCTGGTACTGCCTGGAACTGCCTGCTCCTGGTACTGCCTGCTCCTGGTGCTGCCTGCCCCTGGTGCTGCCTGCCCCTGGTGCTGCCTGCCCCTGGTACTGCCTGCTCCTGGTACTGCCTGCCTCTGGTACTGCCTGCACCTGATACTGCCTGCTCCTGGTACTGCCTGCACCTGGTACTGCCTGCACCTGGTCCTACCTGCTCCTGGTCCTCCCTGCTCCTGGTCCTCCCTGCCCCTGATACTGCCTGCTCAATACATTCGCTTAGCAAAATAAACAGAAATAACACATTTAAATAAGTATTCAGACCCTTTACTCAGTACTTTGTTGAATCACCTTTGGTAGCGTTTACAGCCTCGAGTCTTCTTGGATATGACGCTACAAGCTTGTCACACCTGTATTTGGGGAGTTTCTCCCATTCTTCTCTGCAGATCCTCTCAAGCTCTGTCAGGTTGGATGGGGAGTGTCGCTGCACAGCTATTTTCAAGTCTCTCCAGAAACGTTCGATCGGGTTCAAGTTGTAGAAACATCTCAAGGGTGATCAACGGAAACAAGATGCACCTAAGCTCAATTTTGAGTCTCATAGCAAAGGGTCTGAATACTTATGTAAATAAGGTATCCGTTTATACATTTTTAATACATTTGCAAAAACATTGGAAAAACCTGTTTTTGCTTTCTCATTATGGGGTACTGTGTGTAGATTGATGAGGGGGGGGAAAGTATTTAATCCATTTTAGAATAAGGCTGTAATGTAACAAAATGTGGAAAAAGTGAAGGGGTCTGAATACTTTCAGAATGCACTGTATAGTTCACAGAGTAACGCTCAGAGTAACGCTGAGAGTAACACAGTAACAGAGTAACACATAGTAACACAGTAACAGAGTAACACAGAGTAACAGAGTGTAACACAGAGTAACGCTGAGAGTAACACATAGTAAAATAGTAATGCTAAGAGTAACAGAGTAACACATAGTAACAGTAACACAGAGTAACAGAGTAACACATAGTAACACAGTAACACATAGTCACAGAGTAACACAGAGTAACAGAGTAACACATAGTAACAGAGTAACACAGAGTAACGCTGAGAGTAACACATAGTAACAGAGTAACACAGTAACAGTAACACATAGAAACAGTAACACAGAGTAACAGAGTAACACATAGTAACAGAGCAACACATAGTAACAGTAACACAGAGTAACAGAGTAACACATAGTAACAGAGTAACACATTAACACATAGTAACAGAGTAACACATAGTAACAGAGTAACACAGAGTAAAAGAGTAACGCTGAGTAACACATAGTAACAGAGTAACAGAGTAACACATAGTAACAAAGTAACACATAGCAACAGAGTAACACATAGTAACAGAGTACCACAGAGTAACAGAGTACCACAGAGTAACATAGAGTAACATAGAGTAACAGAGTAACACAGAGTAACACAGTAACACATAGTAACACAGAGTAACACAGAGTAACAGAGTAACAGAGTAACACATAGTAACAGAGTAACACATAGTAACACAGAGTAACAGAGTAAGAGTAACACATAGTAACAGAATAACACATAGCAACAGAGTAACACAGAGTAACACATAGTAACAGAGTACCACAGAGTTACAGAGTAACACATAGTAACAGAGTAACATAGAGTAACACATAGTAACAGAGTAACACATAGTAACACAGAGTAACACAGTAACACATAGTAACACATAGTAACAGAGTAACGCTGAGTAACACATAGTAACAGAGTAACACATAGTAACAGAGTAACATAGTAACAGAATAACACAGAGTAACAGAGTAACACATAGTAACAAAGTAACACAGAGTAACAGAGTAACAGAGTAACAGAGTAACACATAGTAACACATAGTAACACATAGTAACACATAGTAACACATAGTAACAGAGTAACACATAGTAACATAGTAACACAGTAACACTGAGAGTAACACATAGTAACAGAGTAACACAGAGTAACAGCGTAACACAGAGTAACATATAGTAACAGAGTAACACTGAGAGTAACACATAGTAACAGAGTAACACATAGTAACAGAGTAACACATAGTAACAGTAACACCGTAACAGTAACAGAGTAACAGAGTAACACATAGTAACACAGTAACACATAGTAACAGAGTAATACAGAGTAACACATAGTAACAGAGTAACACATAGTAACAGTAACACAGAGTAACAGAGTAACACATAGTAACACATAGTAACAGATAAACACATAGTAACATAGTAACACATAGTAACAGAGTAACACATAGTAACAGAGTAACACATAGTAACAGAGTAACACATAGTAACAGTAACACAGAGTAACAGAGTAAAACATAGTAACACAGTAACACTGAGAGTAACACATAGTAACAGAGTAACACAGAGTAACAGCGTAACACAGAGTAACATATAGTAACAGAGTAACACTGAGAGTAACACATAGTAACAGAGTAACACATAGTAACAGAGTAACACATAGTAACAGTAACACCGTAACAGTAACAGAGTAACAGAGTAACACATAGTAACACAGTAACACATAGTAACAGAGTAATACAGAGTAACACATAGTAACAGAGTAACACATAGTAACAGTAACACAGAGTAACAGAGTAACACATAGTAACACATAGTAACAGATAAACACATAGTAACATAGTAACACATAGTAACAGAGTAACACATAGTAACAGAGTAACACATAGTAACAGTGTAACACAGTCAGTCCGAGAACAGTAACACAGAGTAACAGAGTAACACATAGTAACAGAGTAACACAGAGTAACGCTGAGAGTAACACATAGTAACAGAGTAACACAGAGTAACAGAGTAACACAGAGTAATGCTGAGAGTAACACAGAGTAACAGAGTAACAGAGTAATGCTGAGAGTAACACATAGTAACAGAGTAACACAGAGTAACAGAGTAACAGAGTAATGCTGAGAGTAACACATAGTAACAGAGTAACACTGAGAGTAACACATAGTACCACTGAGAGTAACACAGAGTAACACATAGTAACAGAGTAACACATAGTAACAGAGTAACACAGAGTAACAGAGTAACACATAGTAACAGAGTAACACAGAGGGACAGAGTAACACAGAGTAATGCTGAGAGTAACACATAGTAACAGAGTAACACAGAGTAACGCTGAGAGTAACACATAGTAACAGAGTAACACAGAGTAATGCTGAGAGTAACACATAGTAACAGAGTAACACAGAGTAACAGAGTAACAGAGTAATGCTGAGAGTAACACATCGTAACAGAGTAACACAGAGTAACAGAGTAATGCTGAGAGTAACACATAGTAACAGAGTAACACTGAGAGTAACACATAGTACCACTGGGAGTAACACATAGTAACAGAGTAACACATAGTAACACATAGTAACAGAGTAACACATAGTAACATAGTAACACATAGTAACATAGTAACACATAGTAACAGAGTAACACATAGTAACACATAGTAACAGAGTAACACATAGTAACACATAGTAACAGAGTAACACATAGTAACATAGTAACACATAGTAACAGAGTAACACATAGTAACAGAGTAACACATAGTAACGCATAGTAACACATAGTAACAGAGTAACACATAGCAACAGAGTAACACAGAGTAACACATAGTACCACTGAGAGTAACACAGAGTAACACATAGTAACAGAGTAACACA
The DNA here is from genome assembly GCF_965601325.2 of Salmo salar. NCBI lineage: Eukaryota > Metazoa > Chordata > Actinopteri > Salmoniformes > Salmonidae > Salmo > Salmo salar. The sequence goes on from NC_138305.1 coordinate 7,409,722, forward strand.
TAGTAACAGAGTAACACATAGTAACAGAGTAACACATAGTAACACATAGTAACAGAGTAACACATAGTAACACATAGTAACACATAGTAACAGAGTAACACATAGTAACACATAGTAACAGAGTAACACATAGTAACATAGTAACACATAGTAACAGAGTAACACATAGTAACAGAGTAACACATAGTAACGCATAGTAACACATAGTAACAGAGTAACACATAGCAACAGAGTAACACAGAGTAACACATAGTACCACTGAGAGTAACACAGAGTAACACATAGTAACAGAGTAACACATAGTAACAGAGTAACACATAGTAACAGAGTAACACATAGTAACACATAGTAACAGAGTAACACATAGTAACACATAGTAACACATAGTAACAGAGTAACACATAGTAACACATAGTAACAGAGTAACACATAGTAACATAGTAACACATAGTAACATAGTAACACATAGTAACAGAGTAACACATAGTAACAGAGTAACACATAGTAACGCATAGTAACACATAGTAACAGAGTAACACATAGCAACAGAGTAACACTAGCCACTTTAAACAATGCCACTTCATATAATGTTTACATATCCTACATTACTCATCTCATATGTATATACTGTACTCTATACCATCTACTGCATCTTGCCAATGCCGTTCGGCCATCAGTCATTCATATATTTATATTTACATATTCTTATTCATTCCTTTACACTTGTGTGTATAAGGTAGTTGTTGTGAAATTGTTAGGTTATATTATTTGTTAGATATTACTGCATGGTCGGAACTAGAAGCACAAGCATTTCGCTACACTCGCATTAACATCTGCTAACCATGTGTATGTGACCAATAAAATTTGATTTGATGCTTTAAGCACACAGTTTGATTAAGTCATTAAGACACAGAAATGACTAGAGGGAGTCCGATCAGCAATTGATTTGATTGTGCTGGGCCAGGCTCAGACTTGCTGCGCTGTGTCAAGTGACTGTTAACACCACCCGTTGTCTCTCTCGCTCTCCTCCTACCTGCTGCAGTGACCACCACAGAACATCAACAGTGTTCATCGCGCTGTCCGTGTTGCTGAAGCTGCAACATAATTACAGCCATTTCTGACTGAAATGTTCTGTTACCGAAATCACTCTTTTTTTTTAGGGAAAACATTCCCTATTCCCTCAACCCTTGCTATCTTTACGTGACACATGTATGCATTGCATGCACGCAGCGGTGAAATACTTTAAAGTACTACTTAAGTCGTTTTTGGGGTATGTGTACTTTACTATTTATATTTTTGACAACTTTTACTTCACTACATTCCTAAAGAAAATACTGTACTTTTTACTCCATACATTTTCCATGACACCCAAAAGTACTCGTCACATTTTGAATGCTTAGCAGAACAGGAAAATGGTCTAATTCACGTGAGAACATCCCTGCTCATCCCTACTGCCTCTGATCTAACAGACTCACTAAACACACTTCGTTTGTAAATGGTGTCTCAGTGTTGGAGCGTGCCCCTGGCTATCCGTAAATTACATTTTTAAATGTGGCGGTCTGCTTTACTTAATATAAGAAATTTGAAATTATTTATACTTGTACTTTTAATACGTAAGAATATTTAGCGATGACATTTACTTTTGATACTTAAGTATATGTAAAACCTAATACTTTTACTCAAGTAGTATTTTACTGGGTGACTTTCCCTTGAGTCATTTTCTATTAAGGTATATTTACTTTTACACAAGTATTTCCCAATAAACTGACAGTTATGACGCAAGCCTGGATGTTTTTATTCTAGGTGTGAAGATACAGTATTTCAACATGTCCAGGTGATAGGGACACACGGATAACTTCCAAACTTTACCAGACCCTCTTTCCTTTAGTGTCGCCATAATATTTGAATTGAGGAAGTGTGATCATAATCATTTTGCGATCCGCAGTACGTCCTAAATGCCCCCCCCCCCCCCCCCCGACACTTAGATCAATTAATCGAATTAGTTGCTGTTTTCTGGAGCAAACCGCGAACAACACCTGTCAAACGCAGACAAAAGTGCAACATCCGCAAAACTACAAGAGTCCCAGTTTGCAAAATGACGTTGTAAAGACGTCTAAAATACGTATTTTCCAGACGTTGAAGTTAGGTTTACTTTATGTTCTGAATGAAAGGTGAATGTCCGTATGTTTAAAATATATATTACCCAGGACGCTGAAAGGCATATTTTCCGAACGTAAAAAAAATACGTATTTTCTGAACTTTGAAAAAAAATACAATTCTGGATGTTGAAATCGGGCAAATTTTTGGTTCTGAATGAAAGTTGAAAGTAAGTAATTTATAGACGTCTATGTTTGGAACAAATCAAGGCTGGTCCAGACCAGACAAAATCTGAATCAAACAAACGTCGATGATTGGTTCAGATTTGGTCCGGACTGGACCACAAACCAATGCCCGTGGATTTGGAAATCAAGGCCGGTCCGGAACGGCCCCCTAAAAAAAGATATCCAAAAGGCGTTGGCCCGTGCTTACCAAGTTGTAGCCTATAGTGTTGCCTGAAATTACATTTTATGAATGCCCATCTATGTGGTAAGCCTACCGTTTGTAAAACAGGCCATTGCGTTGGCTTTCTTTGTCATGATCAATTTGGCTATTTAAGCACTGAATATCAGCTACCCAACGTTATCAAGAGTTATCGCGAGGCTATTTGCAATGTGTTTACACAGCGGGAAATAAATAAGTATTTTATTTTTTTGCTATGATCAGCTTGTCAAAAATAGACAGATACAAACGTAAAACGACTGATCATGACAATGGGGTGAAACTCCTGGACAGTTGTGATTGTCCATTCCATAATGTCCATTTTACTTTGACTTGTCCTGTTTTTAGGATATGTTGCTGTCACGAATCCCACCGAAGGTGGCTCCCCTGCCTGTTCGGGCGGCGCTCGGCGGTCGTTGGCCTACTAGCCGCCGCTGATCCCTTTTTCCTTTTCGGTTTGTTTGTCTTATTGGTTGCACCTGTTCCCTGTTGTGTTTCTTGATTTGTGTTTTATTTAAGCCTGTTTAGCCCGCCCAGGTTTGTGCGGGATTATTTCGCTGTCGTGTTATTTTGGACGTGCTGGCTGACGCATTATTTCTCTCTCCGGACTGTTTGCCCTGTGTTTTGGGTTGGTCATTTATTTTACACGCCCTTCTGTTTTGGCGTGACCGGTTTGTGCCGGAGAAAATAAAGAAGTTGTACTGCTCTGCTCTCTGCGCCTGACTCCAACCACCACTTCTAGTATCCCGTGACAGTTGCCTTTGGTTGCGATTTTATCATGTCAATCTTGCTGGGGCAAACTAAAAACATTTTGGGGGGATGCATGCCAGCAAAGCCACTACACAACACAAAACAATACATTAATTACACTATAACCGGGACAAACGGTGCCCACAAACTGTTAGGCCCTACATAAAGCTGTACCAACAGCAGAGTCCCAACACCTTACCACTGTTACACCTGTCTATCAGCAGAGTCCCAACACCTTACCACTGTTACACCTGTCTATCAGCAGAGTCCCAACACCTTACCACTGCTACACCTGGCTATCAGCAGAGTCCCAACACCTTACCACTGTTACACCTGTCTATCAGCAGAGTCCCAACACCTTACCACTGTTACACCTGTCTATCAGCAGAGTCCCAACACCTTACCACTGCTACACCTACCTGGCTATCAGCTGAGCCTTGTCTTGCAGCGAAACAGTTCATTCAGCCTCATTTACTGCCTTTCAAAAAACAAAGCTGATATGGTTGACCTGCTTAAACAAATGTGTTTTCTAATGACAAGTGAGATGTACAAACTATGGCATAAGGGGATGACGAGCGGATAAGAGGCAATCAGTATTTTCGATTAAGACATTAATGAGACGAGCTAGGACAAACGTAGTCAATATAACTACAGGTATTTGTTCAGCACTTTTGAAATGTACCGTGACAGAATTCAGAACATGGGCCATTCTTAGTGTTCTCCCTCTACACCATGTCAGTCAGAACTGTAGGACAAATAAAGGGGGCATATAAGCAGATAATGAAAGCTCTTACAATATTTGATGATGACATTTCTCTAAAACAGGTTATAGGCTACATGTGCACCACCAAGTCAGAACAGTAGGTGAAATTAAGAGGGGAAAATATACCAAATTATTAGGGTGAAGCACACGGGCTACTAACATCTTACTACACAACATACACTTAGTATTACTTTCTAAGCTCCAGTATACATATCTCCCTGGCATATTACATCATTTATGCAGCAGCATACAATACATTTTTTGGACTCATCTTGTTGAGCTGGGGCTCACTTGAACAGGAAGGTGGCGCGGTGGGACTTCGTGGGCAAATTTTGTCATCAAAGTCTGGAATTCTCTGGATTTATGGTGCTTTCAAGACAACTGGAAACTTAAAAAAACAAGGTAGAATCATGATGATGTTAGTGATCTTCAGGTCGGAGCTGTAGAAAGAGGCCTGAGTTCCTGACCGTTCAAAACGTATTTCCCCAGTCAAGAGTTAGTTTTTTTTTGCGAATTCCCAGTTGTCTTGAACTCACTGAAGTCAGATTTCCTAGTTCTGAGTTTCCAGTTGTTTTGAGCACGGGAGAAGTCATGCGGATTGACAGCATGGCCAATGTTGAATGTTTATCCTTTTAAGCTTGGAAAAGAGACCCTTAAACACAGACTTGGACCACACACCCTCTCCACTGAATAGCAGGCTATTGAATGCTTTGAAATGCTTTCAGTTAGCCACTGATTCCTTCCAAACCACTCATTGTTGATTTTGCGATTTCCAACTTGTTGTGTAATGTTTATGTCCAATGGCTGATGAGCACCGACACGTTTTATCTATCATTTATCTTCATTTTTTTCTCCTTATATGACAAGGATTAAAAAGCATTTGCCAGTAGATTGTCGACTTGATTCATGATAATGACTGCTAGCTTGCAAAGATTTTGAAAGTATGATGTTGACATGATCAGTCCAGTCAAAGCTACTGTAGATATGTGATTTGACCTCATTTTATCTGTGGCCAATGACCTTGAGCCTTCTTGGATGGGCACATCTAATGTAACTATGGTAGCACCCAAGGGGCTTGAATTTTCAAGCTCTACTCTTAGATTTGGCAGTGATGTAGTGTCCCCTTGGGTGACAGAACACTGAGCCAATCACGGTGCAACTACAGAACATTACCAACCCCTAAGCTCCATATTTTCCGCTGGCTGCCCCACCACCACAGAAACCACTGAGCTAGGCTGAAACACCTGCATTTTTGGAGCTGCCTTACTCAAGAAAGCAAAAAAGACCAAGTTTGTAGGCAGCTTTATTAACTCAAATATATATATATATATATATATCCTGCTCAAAAAAATTAAGGGAACACTAAAATAACACATCCTAGATCTGAATGAATGAAATAATCTTAATAAATACTTTTTTCTTTACATAGTTGAATGTGCTGACAACAAAATCACACAAAAATAATAAATGGAAATCCAATTTATAAACCCATGGAGGTCTGGATTTGGAGTCACACTCAAAATTAAAGTGGAAAACCACACTACAGGCTGATCCAACTTTGATGTAATGTCCTTAAAACAAGTCAAAATGAGGCTCAGTAGTGTGTGTGGCCTCCACGTGCCTGTAAGACCTCCCTACAACGCCTGGGCATGCTCCTGATGAGGTGGCAGATGGTCTCCTGAGGGATCTCCTCCCAGACCTGGACTAAAGCATCCGCCAACTCCTGGACAGTCTGTGGTGCAACGTGGCGTTGGTGAATGGAGCGAGACATGATGTCCCAGATGTGCTCAATTGGATTCAGGTCTGGGGAACAGGTGGGTCAGTCCATAGCATCAATGCCTTCCTCTTGCAGGAACTGCTAACACACTCCAGCCACATGAGGTCTAGCATTGTCTTGCATTAGGAGGAACCCAGGGCCAACCGCACCAGCATATGGTCTCACAAGGGGTCTGAGGATCTCATCTCGGTACCTAATGGCAGTCAGGCTACCTCTGGCGAGCACATGGAGGGCTGTGCGGCCCCCCAAAGAAATGCCACCCCACACCATGACTGACCCACCGCCAAACCGGTCATGCTGGAGGATGTTGCAGGCAGCAGAACGTTCTCCACGGTGTCTCCAGACTCCGTCACGTGCTCAGTGTGAACCTGCTTTCATCTGTGAAGAGCACTTCTCTGGCAAATGCCAAACGTCCTGCACGGTGTTGGGCTGTAAGCACAACCCCCACCTGTGGACGTCGGGCCCTCATACCACCCTCATGGAGTGTTTCTGACCGTTTGAGCAGACACATGCACATTTGTGGCCTGCTGGAGGTCATTTTGCAGGGCTCTGGCAGTGCTTCTCCTGCTCTTCCTTGCACAAAGGCGGAGGTAGCGGTCCTGCTGCTGGGTTGTTGCCCTCCTACGGCCTCCTCCACGTCTCCTGGTAGCGCCTCCATGCTCTGGACACTACGCTGACAGACACAGCAAACCTTCTTGCCACAGCTCGCATTGATGTGCCATCCTGGATGAGCTGCACTACCTGAGCCACTTGTGTGGGTTGTAGACTCCGTCTCATGCTACCAGAGTGAAAGCACCGCCAGCATTCAAAAGTGACCAAAACATCAGCCAGGAAGCATAGGAACTGAGAAGTGATCTGTGGTCCCCACCTGCAGAACCACTCCTTTATTGGGGGTGTCTTGCTAATTGCCTATAATTTCCACCTGTTGTCTATTCCATTTGCACAACAGCATGGGAAATTTATTGTCAATCAGTGTTGCTTCCTAAGTGGACAGTTTGATTTCACAGAAGTGTGATTGAATTGGAGTTATATTGTGTTGTTTAAGTGTTCCCTTTATTTTTTTGAGCAGTATGTATGTATGTATGTATGTATGTATATATATATATATATATATATATATATATATATATATATATATATATATATATATATATATATATATATACACATACTATATATACATACTATATATACATATATATATATATACATAATATATATATATATATATATTTTTTTACATTGTTTGGTAACTGATATGTCACATGTATTAATGTCAAAATAACATGCAAAACAGGCAACCCCCCCTTGACTGAATGATGGGCGCCACTGGTTGCTTTGTTAACGTGACAGCTCATTTTATATTTGATTGAACGCCATTTATGTTACGCTATTTGACCGGAGAAACCTGCATTGTCATACATTTGATCTCCAGCCTGTAGGCTACAGAAAAGGCCAAATGCTATTTCTATCATATCCAATATCTGTTTGGTTTAAGTTAGATCATTTTTTTGACTGAAAATTGTTGGCGCGTTGCAGCGATGCATCTCTCTAACAGCACCCTGTAGCGCTGCGAATGGACAAGCAACATATTTTGCGCCCCTGCCCTTGACAAAGTGGGCACTGCTTACCAAAGAGCGGAATAAGAGCTCACCTAAAAAGCCAATATGCCTCAATATGGTTGAGAGAAATTGTCACTGTTTTTCAGCAGAATTATGGGAGGTTTTGTGTGTTGTTGTTGGAGGTGCGTCTTGGTCAGTTTAGCTAAGAAAATGCCGCACTTGTCCTCCCTAATGAGCGGGAAGGCCGTGGCTATAGCATATCATAATCACGTCAATACATGAATTATAACAAAACTCTGAGCAACACTAAATAAAGTTTAAGCGTACCAGAGAGTCTGCTCTAACGTTTTTTGTTTTTGTAAAGCCTTTATTACAGCAAAGACTAAAAACAGTTGCGTTCACTCGGGAATGCAATTTCGGGAAATGGAACGAATTAATTATTGATTGATACAGTAGCCTATATAAATAAGTATTGAAATATAGGCCTAAATAAGTTACGGCATTAAGACTAAACAAGATGTGCTTGATGGTGGTTATACAAGGCTGCTATACTCAGCCTACTAATGACAATGACATTACTTAGTATCATAATAACCATAAGAAGAGCAAGAAGAAGGAGCGTTATTATTATTATTATTATTATTATTATTATTATACAATTTGGAACAGTGTAAACACTAAATAAATTATAAATAAAATCAGAGGCTGTTCTAACGAACAAAATAGTGTAACGCTTTTATTACAGAATTATTATTATTATTTTTAACGAATTTGAGAAATTGTTTACTTGACATGTCGTTGCATATGAGGCTTGGCGTTAACGGAATCAGTAGGCTATTAAACAAACACTCAAACAGGCAACAGAAGCAAAATCTGTCTTATTTCTGTAGATAGATATGGATGATTTATTAAGCCAGGCACATTTAATAGTTAGGCTATTGATTATAGACCTAATTAAGTTCGGGGTTTCCTCTCTCCTCACTTTTCTTAGACAATAAGGCAAGGGCTGTTTTCTCATCTCCTCATTCTGCTGCTGCTGTCTCTGCCATTGTTCTCAACAACAATATGCTGGTTAACGTTGCTAAGATGCACATAGCAACATGGTCTAGGAAAAGGCGCAAATTCAACAGCGCACTGATGTGTTTCAGAACCGTGGACAGCGACCGCTATCCAACCACGGAGAATGCGCATTTGTTACAAAATAATATAATTTTTATTGGTGTTGCACCATTGTCCATCTAATGTAATATAACCATATAGAATTACAGTAGCAGGTCTCAGACTGATGGGCTGTTCCATCCCCAGGGCCTCCACAATGGATTAATCCACTCAGCCTGAATCAGATGTCTTCTACACCATGATATATATATTTTTTGGCTTCTGTTCGACTAAAGAAATCTCGATTGACCAACAACCTATCGACCAAACAAAACGCCTAAATGGGGTCAGCCCTGGCTGAGAGTAACCCAGAGAGTAACCCAGAGAGTAATCCAGAGAGAGTAACCCAGAGAGAGTAACACAGAGAGAGTAACACAGAGAGAGTAACACAGAGAGAGTAACACAGAGAGAAACACAGAGAGTAACCCAGAGAGTAACCCAGAGAGTAACCCAGAGAGTAACACAGAGAGTAACCCAGAGAGTAACCCAGAGAGTAGCACAGAGTAACACAGAGAGTAGCACAGAGAGTAACACAGAGTAACCCAGAGAGTAACCCAGAGAGTAACACAGAGAGTAACCCAGAAAGTAACACAGAGAGTAACACAGAGAGTAACCCAGAGAGTAACCCAGAGAGTAACCCAGAGAGTAACACAAAGAGTAACCCAGAGAGTAACCCAGAGAGTAGCACAGAGAGTAACACAGAGAGTAACACAGAGAGTAGCACAGAGAGTAGCACAGAGAGTAACACAGAGAGTAGCACAGAGAGACACACAGAGTAACACACAGAGTAACACACAGAGTACCACACAGAGTAACACACAGAGTACCACACAGAGTAACACAGAGAGTAGCACAGAGAGTAGGACAGAGAGTAACACAGAGTAGCGCTGAGATTATAAATACTCCATAGTGTGAGGGTGAGTCCAGACAAAGTCACCAGTTTAGAGAGTTTTATTATTTGTTTTGGTCTTCCAGTTGAACCAGCCGTAATATTATTCAGTAACGGTTAACACTAAACGGCTTCGGTAGAAAAAAACACACATATAAAAACTCTCAAATAAAAGAGTTTCAAAATAAATAACTTATATAACTTGAATAAAAAAAAACTAAAACACATGAAATAAAGCAACACACACCCCTGGATGTACGGAGTGTGGTAACGTGCTTGGTATGGCTCTGCTTGGAGTGTGTGTTTCAGTGTGTGTGTGTTTCAGTGTGTCAGTGCGTATCTGGCAGCAGCAACAGTGTTCTTCATCAGCATTGCGACCGTCATAGGCCCCACCCCTCCAGGAACTGGCGTGATAAACCCCGCCTTCTCTTTCACCCCTACAGAGACACAGAGGGAAGACAACCTGTGTTAGCCCCGCTGAACTAAAGCCCCACTAACTCACCCCCCCTACAGAGACACAGAGGGAAGACAACCTGTGTTAGCCCCGCTGAACTAAAGCCCCACTAACTCACCCCCCCTACAGAGACACAGAGGGAAGACAACCTGTGTTAGCCCCGCTGAACTAAAGCCCCACTAACTCACCCCCCCTACAGAGACACAGAGGGAAGACAACCTGTGTTAGCCCCGCTGAACTAAAGCCCCACTAACTCACCCCCCCTACAGAGACACAGAGGGAAGACAACCTGTGTTAGCCCCGCTGAACTAAAGCCCCACTAACTCACCACCCCCCTACAGAGACACAGAGGGAAGACAACCTGTGTTAGCCCCGCTGAACTAAAGCCCCACTAACTCACCCCCCCTACAGAGACACAGAGGGAAGACAACCTGTGTTAGCCCCGCTGAACTAAAGCCCCACTAACTCACCCCCCCTACAGAGACACAGAGGGAAGACAACCTGTGTTAGCCCCGCTGAACTAAAGCCCCACTAACTCACCCCCCCTACAGAGACACAGAGGGAAGACAACCTGTGTTAGCCCCGCTGAACTAAAGCCCCACTAACTCACCCCCCCTACAGAGACACAGAGGGAAGACAACCTGTGTTAGCCCCGCTGAACTAAAGCCCCACTAACTCACCCCCCCTACAGAGACACAGAGGGAAGAAAACCTGTGTTAGCCCCGCTGAACTAAAGCCCCACTAACTCACCCCCCCTACAGAGACACAGAGGGAAGACAACCTGTGTTAGCCCCGCTGAACTAAAGCCCCACTAACTCACCCCCCCTACAGAGACACAGAGGGAAAACAACCCAGTGAGTTTTGAACCTGGGTCATGCCATAAAACCCGTCTTAGCTCCTGAGCTAAAGCCTCGTCATTTAACTAGGTGAGTTAACGCGTCTATCATTCAGGTCTCTGATAAGGTTACGGTTCATTCCAAAAGTATTCAGACCCCTTGACTTTTTCCACATTTTGTTACATCACAGCCTTATTATAAAATGGATTAAATAGTTTATCTACACACAATAGCCCATAATGACAAAGCAAAAACATGCTTTTAGAAATTTGAACAATATTAATGTTAGGCATTAGGGTTAGCAGTGTGGTTAAGGTTAGGGTTAGGCATTAGGGTTAGCAGTGTGGTTAAGGTTAGGGTTAGGCATTAGGGTTAGCAGTGTGGTTAAGGTTAGGGTTAGGCATTAGGGTTAGCAGTGTGGTTAAGGTTAGGGTTAGGCATTAGGGTTAGCAGTGTGGTTAAGGTTAGGGTTAGGCATTAGGGTTAGCAGTGTGGTTAAGGTTAGGGTTAGCAGTGTGGTTAAGGTTAGGGTTTAAAATCAGATATTATGACTTTGTGGCAGTGCCAGCTAATGATCTCTCTGCAGAGCTGCCTCCAGAACAACATTCATGAAAATAAATGCTAGCCTGCTCTATTTTTTTTTTATTTAACCTTTATTTAACTAGGCCAAGTCAGTTAAGAACAAATTATTATTTACAATGACAGCCTACCGGGGAACAGTGGGTTAACTGCCTTGTTCAGGGGCAGAACGACAGATTTGTACCTTGTCAGCTCGGGGATTCGATCTAGCAACCTTCCGGTTACCGGCTCAATGCTCTAACCACTAGGTTACCTGCCACACCGAAAGTGGTTTAAATCCAGTTATGTACCTTCAAAGTCCACGTCGCCCACCAGTCGTAGTTTTCCTGTGGTCCGGTCGGGGACACGGTTAATACCCACGTCGATGACCGCTGCACCCTCCTTGACCATGTCTACTGTGATCAGCCCAGGCACACCTAGAGGCACACACACACACACACACACACACACACACACACACACACACACACACACACACACACACACACACACACGTTCTCTGTGGACATGACACCGGTTGGCATGGCAATCATCAGGCTTACTTCAGTCGTTTTTATAATGTTCACCTGCACTAATGTTACAGACAAGGGAGAAAGGAAGGAGAACGAGTGAGAGAGATGAAGAATGCAAAAACCTAAGAAATAAATTGAGAAACCTGTCCAAACAAAAACATGGAGACCCAGAAAACCTGAGTCTACGCCTTCACTATGGTGAATCACTAAAACAATACAGAAATACACTACAGACTAAGAAGGAACAGCATGTTAGAAATCAGCTCAATGTAACTGAAGAATCCATAGACTCTAACCACTTCTGGGAAAATTGGAAAACACTAAACAAACAACAACACGAAGAATTATCTATCTAAAATAGAGATGTATGGATAAACCACTTCTCCAATCTTTTTGGCTCTATAACAAAGAACAAACAGCAAAAACATATACATGATCAATTACAAATCTTAGAATCAACTATTAAAGACTACCAGAACCCACTGGATTCTCCAATTACCTTGAATGAACTATAGGACAAAATACAAACCCTCCAACCCAAAAAGGCCTGTGGTGTTGATGGTATCCTCAATGAAATGATAAAATATACAGACCACAAATTCCAGTTGGCTATACTAAAACTCTAACATCATCCTCAGCTCTGGCATCTTCCCCAATATTTGGAACAAAGTACTGATCACCCCAATCCACCAAAGTGGAGACATATTTTACCCCAATAACTACCGTTGGATATGCGTCAGCAGCAACCTTGGGAAAATCCTCTGTATTAACATTAACAGGAGACTTGTACATTTCCTCAGTGAAAGCAATGTACTGAGCAAATGTCAAATTGGCTTTTTACCAAATGATCATACAACAGACCACATATTCACCCTGCACACCCTAATTGACAAACAAACACAAAGGCAAAGTCTTCTCATGCTTTGTTGATTTAAAAAAAACCTTCGACTCAATTTGGCATGAGGGTCTGTTATACAAATTGATGGAAAGTGGTGTTGGGGGAAAAACATACAACATTATAAAATCCATGTACACAAACAACAAGTGTGCGGTTAAAATAGGCAAAAAGCACACAGGGCCGTGGGGTGAGACAGGGATGCAGCTTAAGCCCCACCCTCTTCAACATATATATCAAAAATTGGCCAGGGCACTAGAACAGTCTGCAGCACCAGGCCTCACCCTACTAGAATCTGAAGTCAAATGTGTACTGTTTGCTGATGATCTGGTGCTTCTGTCCCCAACCAAGGAGGGCCTACAGCAGCACCTACAGTGAGGGAAAAAAGTATTTGTTCCACTGCTGACTTAGTACGTTTGCCCACTGACAAAGAAAGGATCAGTCTATAATTTTAATGGTAGGTTTATTTGAACAGTGAGAGACAGAATAACAACAAAAAAATCCAGAAAAAACGCATGAAAAATGTTATAAATTGATTTGCATTTTAATGAGGGAAATAAGTATTTGACCCCCTCTCAATCAGAAAGATTTCTGGCTCCCAGGTGTCTTTTATACAGGTAACGAGCTGAGATTAGGAGCACACTCTTAAAGGGAATGCTCCTAATCTCAGCTTGTTACCTGTATAAAAGACACCTGTCCACAGAAGCAATCAATCAATCAGATTCCAAACTCTCCACCATGGCCAAGACCAAAGAGCTCTCCAAGGATGTCAGGGACAAGATTGTAGACCTACACAAGGCTGGAATGGGCTACAAGACCATCGCCAAGCAGCTTGGTGAGAAGGTGACAACAGTTGGCGCGATTATTCGCAAATGGAAGAAGCAGAAAAGAACTGTCAATCTCCCTCGGCCTGGGGCTCCATGCAAGATCTCACCTCGTGGGGTTGCAATGATCATGAGAACGGTGAGGAATCAGCCCAGAACTACACGGGAGGATCTTGTCAATAATCTCAAGGCAGCTGGGACCATAGTCACCAAGAAAACAATTGGTAACACACTACACCGTGAAGGACTGAAATCCTGCAGCGCCCGCAAGGTCCCCCTTCTCAAGAAAGCACATATACATGCCCGTCTGAAGTTTGCCAATGAACATCTGAATGATTCAGAGGACAACTGGGTGAAAGTGTTGTGGTCAGATGAGACCAAAATGGAGCTCTTTGGCATCAACTCAACATCTTTGGAGGAGGAGGAATGCTGCATATGACCCCAAGAACACCATACCCACCGTCAAACATCGAGGTGGAAACATTATGCTTTGGGGGTGTTTTTTTGCTAAGGGGACAGGACAACTTCACCGCATCAAAGGGACGATGGACGGGGCCATGTACTGTCAAATCTTGGGTGAGAACCTCCTTCCCTCAGCCAGGGCATTGAAAATGGGTCGTGGATGGGTATTCCAGCATGACAATGACCCAAAACACACGGCCAAGGCAACAAAGGAGTGGCTCAAGAAGAAGCACATTAAGGTCCTGGAGTGGCATAGCCAGTCTCCAGACCTTAATCCCATAAAAAATCTGTGGAGGGAGCTGAAGGTTCGAGTTGCCAAACGTCAGCCTCGAAACCTTAATGACTTGGAGAAGATCTGCAAAGAGGAGTGGGACAAAATCCCTCCTGAGATGTGTGCAAACCTGGTGGCCAACTACAAGAAATGTCTGACCTCTGATTGCCAACAAGGGTTTTGCCACCAAGTACTAAGTCATGTTTTGCAGATGGGTCAAATACTTATTTCCCTCATTAAAATGCAAATCAATTTATAACATTTTTGACATGCGTTTTTCAGGATTTTTTTGTTGTTATTCTGTCTCTCACTGTTCAAATAAACCTACCATTAAAATTATAGACTGAGCATTTCTTTGTCAGTGGGCAAACGTACAAAATCAGCAGGGGATCAAATACCTTTTTCCCCCACTGTAGATCTTCTGCACAGATTTTGTCAGACCTGGGCCCTGACAGTAAATCTCAGTAAAACAAAAACAATGGTATTCCAAAAAAGGTCCAGTTGCCAGGACCACATACAAATTCCATCTGGACACCGTTGCCCTAGAGCCCATACCTCGGTCTAAACATCAGCGCCACAGGTAACTTCCACAACGCTGTGAATGATCAGAGAGAGAATGCAAGAAGTGCCTTCTATGCCATCAAAAGGAACATACAATTCGACATACCAATTAGGATCTGGCTAAACATACTTGAATCAGTTATAGAACACATTGCCCTTTATGGTTGTGAGGTCTGGGGTCTGCTCACCAACCAGGAACTCACAAAATGGGACAAACACCAAATTGAGACTCTGCATGCAGAACTCTGCAAAAATATCCTCCGTGTACAACATAAAACACCAAATAATGCATGCAGAGCAGAATTAGGCCCGATACCAGCTAATTATCAAAATACAGAAAAGAGACGTTAAATTCTAGAGCCCCAGGAGCCCCAGGACAGCAACACAATTAGACCCAACTAAATCATGAGAAAACAAAAAGATAATTACTTCACACATTGGAAAGAAT
>NC_138305.1:7435000-7570000 GCF_965601325.2 Salmo salar
GAACCGATAAAGGCAGTAGGTATCAGTGAACCCATAAAGGCAGTAGGTATCAGTGAACCCATAAAGGCAGTAGGTATCAGTGAACCCATAAAGGCAGTAGGTATCAGTGAACCCATAAAGGCAGTAGGTATCAGTGAACCCATAAAGGCAGTAGGTATCAGTGAACCCATAAAGGCAGTAGGTATCAGTGAACCCATAAAGGCAGTAGGTTTCAGTGAACCCATAAAGGCAGTAGGTATCAGTGAACCGATAAAGGCAGTAGGTATCAGTGAACCGATAAAGGCAGTAGGTATCAGTGAACCGATAAAGGCAGTAGGTATCAGTGAACCCATAAAGGCAGTAGGTATCAGTGAACCCATAAAGGCAGTAGGTATCAGTGAACCCATAAAGGCAGTAGGTATCAGTGAACCCATAAAGGCAGTAGGTTTCAGTGAACCCATAAAGGCAGTAGGTATCAGTGAACCGATAAAGGCAGTAGGTATCAGTGAACCGATAAAGGCAGTAGGTATCAGTGAACCGATAAAGGCAGTAGGTATCAGTGAACCGATAAAGGCAGTAGGTATCAGTGAACCGATAAAGGCAGTAGGTATCAGTGAACCGATAAAGGCAGTAGGTATCAGTGAACCGATAAAGGCAGTAGCCAATTTAATGCCATATGCTGCCCATATCTCCTTGAATAGGAGAATTTGGAGTCTATTTACCCACACCAAGGTCAAATCTGCAGCATGGTTAAAAACAGCATTAACAACAGTATAATGTCTGATAAATACTGCTGCAGCATAATGCTGCTGTCCCCATTCTTCTACCCCCTTACTACTGCACCTATACTGATGCCCCCACGCGCTGCTGCTGCCCCCCGCTGCGCCCCACGCTGCTGCCGACGCCCCCACGCTGCTGCCGACGCCCCCACGCTGCTGCCCCCACGCTGCTGCTGATGCCCCCACGCTGCTGCCCCCACGCTGCTGCCGACGCCCCCACGCTGCTGCCCCCACGCTGCTGCCGACGCCCCCACGCTGCTGCCCCCACGCTGCTGCCGACGCCCCCACGCTGCTGCCCCCCGCGCTGCCGACGCCCCCACGCTGCTGCCCCCACGCTGCTGCCGGCCCCACGCTGCTGCCGAAGCCCCCACGCTGCTGCCGGCCCCCACGCTGCTGCCGAAGCCCCCACGCTGCTGCCGACGCCCCCACGCTGCTGCCGACGCCCCCACGCTGCTGCCGACGCCCCCACGCTGCTGCCGACGCCCCCACGCTGCTGCCGACGCCCCCACGCTGCTGCCGACGCCCCCACGCTGCTGCCGCGCCCCACGCTGCTGCCGATGCCCCCACGCTGCTGCCGGCCCACGCGCTGCGATGCCCCCACGCTGGCCTGCGCTGGACGCCCGGCGCGCGCAGCGCTGCTGCCCCCCCCCCCACGCCCCGTGCCCCCGCTGCTGCGCGCCCCCACGCTGCTGCCGACGCCCCCACGCTGCTGCCGACGCCCCCACGCTGCTGCCCCCACGCTGCTGCTGATGCCCCCACGCTGCTGCCCCCACGCTGCTGCCGACGCCCCCACGCTGCTGCCCCCACGCTGCTGCCGACGCCCCCACGCTGCTGCCCCCACGCTGCTGCCGACGCCCCCACGCTGCTGCCGACGCCCCCACGCTGCTGCCCCCACGCTGCTGCTGCTGCCCCCACGCTGCTGCTGATGCCCCCACGCTGCTGCCGACGCCCCCACGCTGCTGCCGACGCCCCCACGCTGCTGCTGATGCCCCCACGCTGCTGCCGACGCCCCCACGCTGCTGCCCCCACGCTGCTGCCGACGCCCCCACGCTGCTGCCCCCACGCTGCTGCCGACGCCCCCACGCTGCTGCCCCCACGCTGCTGCCCCCACGCTGCTGCCGACGCCCCCACGCTGCTGCCCCCACGCTGCTGCCGACGCCCCCACGCTGCTGCCGACGCCCCCACGCTGCTGCCGACGCCCCCACGCTGCTGCCGACGCCCCCACGCTGCTGCTGATGCCCCCACGCTGCTGCCGCCCACGCTGCTGCCGACGCCCCCACGCTGCTGCCCCCACGCTGCTGCCGACGCCCCCACGCTGCTGCCCCCACGCTGCTGCCGACGCCCCCACGCTGCTGCCGACGCCCCCACGCTGCTGCCCCCACGCTGCTGCCCCCACGCTGCTGCCGACGCCCCCACGCTGCTGCGCGCCCCCACGCTGCTGCCGACGCCCCCACGCTGCTGCCGATGCCCCCACGCTGCTGCCGACGCCCCCACGCTGCTGCCCCCACGCTGCTGCCGACGCCCCCACGCTGCTGCCCCCACGCTGCTGCTCGCCCCCACGCTGCTGCAGCATAACACTGCTGCCCTCATGCTGTTGTTCCCACACTGCTGCAGCATAACACTGCTGCCCTCATGCTGTTGTTCCCACACTGCTGCAGCATAACACTGCTGCCCTCATGCTGTTGTTCCCACACTGCTGCAGCATAACACTGCTGCCCTCATGCTGTTGTTCCCACACTGCTGCAGCATAACACTGCTGCCCTCATGCTGTTGTTCCCACACTGCTGCAGCATAACACTGCTGCCCTCATGCTGTTGTTCCCACACTGCTGCAGCATAACACTGCTGCCCTCATGCTGTTGTTCCCACACTGCTGCAGCATAACACTGCTGCCCTCATGCTGTTGTTCCCACACTGCTGCAGCATAACACTGCTGGCCCTCATGCTGTTGTTCCCACACTGCTGCAGCATAACACTGCTGCCCTCATGCTGTTGTTCCCACAC
The DNA here is from genome assembly GCF_965601325.2 of Salmo salar. NCBI lineage: Eukaryota > Metazoa > Chordata > Actinopteri > Salmoniformes > Salmonidae > Salmo > Salmo salar. The sequence goes on from NC_138305.1 coordinate 7,437,762, forward strand.
TGCTGCAGCATAACACTGCTGCCCTCATGCTGTTGTTCCCACACTGCTGCAGCATAACACTGCTGCCGACGCCCCCACGCTGCTGCCTTCGCCCCCACTGCTGCAGCATGACACTGCTGCCCTCACGCTGCTGCTGATGCCCCCACGCTGCTGCCAGCATAACACTGCTGCCCTCATGCTGTTGTTCCCACACTGCTGCAGCATAACACTGCTGCCCTCATGCTGTTGTTCCCACACTGCTGCAGCATAACACTGCTGCCCTCATGCTGTTGTTCCCACACTGCTGCAGCATAACACTGCTGCCCTCATGCTGTTGTTCCCACACTGCTGCAGCATAACACTGCTGCCCTCATGCTGTTGTTCCCACACTGCTGCAGCATAACACTGCTGCCCTCATGCTGTTGTTCCCACACTGCTGCAGCATAACACTGCTGCCCTCATGCTGTTGTTCCCACACTGCTGCAGCATAACACTGCTGCCCTCATGCTGTTGTTCCCACACTGCTGCAGCATAACACTGCTGCAGCATAACACTGCTGCCCTCATGCTGTTGTTCCCACACTGCTGCAGCATAACACTGCTGCCCTCATGCTGTTGTTCCCACACTGCTGCAGCATAACACTGCTGCCCTCATGCTGTTGTTCCCACACTGCTGCAGCATAACACTGCTGCCCTCATGCTGTTGTTCCCACACTGCTGCAGCATAACACTGCTGCCCTCATGCTGTTGTTCCCACACTGCTGCAGCATAACACTGCTGCCCTCATGCTGTTGTTCCCACACTGCTGCAGCATAACACTGCTGCCCTCATGCTGTTGTTCCCACACTGCTGCAGCATAACACTGCTGCCCTCATGCTGTTGTTCCCACACTGCTGCAGCATATGTAATAATAGGTCATAAAAAAGTTTAGTGAAACATTTAAAAGGTAGGACACCCATGGCTTTACACATAGCAATAATGTCACCAAGGGCACCATGTCACCAAGAGCACCATGTCACCAGGACACCAAGGACACCAAGGACACCATGTCACCAAGTCACCAAGGACACCATGTCACCAAGGACACCATGTCACCAAGGACACCATTCACATGGTTAGCTATGATCACACACATTGTAATCCAAGAATGCATTAATATTCAACCCCAGATACTTGTACTGACAACATGTCGTATATCAGGACAACAGGGGAAAATAAATGTGTTACACGACCTGCTGAGTTCCTACAGTGGAAGGCCCTGCTGAGTTCCTACAGTGGAAGGCCCTGCTGAGTTCCTATAGTGGAAGGCCCTGCTGAGTTCCTACAGTGGAAGGCCCTGCTGAGTTCCTACAGTGGAAGGCCCTGCTGAGTTCCTACAGTGGAAGGCCCTGCTGAGTTCCTATAGTGGAAGGCCCTGCTGAGTTCCTATAGTGGAAGGACCTGCTGAGTTCCTACAGTGGAAGGACCTGCTGAGTTCCTACAGTGGAAGGCCCTGCTGAGTTCCTATAGTGGAAGGCCCTGCTGAGTTCCTACAGTGGAAGGCCCTGCTGAGTTCCTATAGTGGAAAGCCCTGCTGAGTTCCTATAGTGGAAGGACCTGCTGAGTTCCTACAGTGGAAGGCCCTGCTGAGTTCCTACAGTGGAAGGCCCTGCTGAGTTCCTATAGTGGAAGGCCCTGCTGAGTTCCTACAGTGGAAGGCCCTGCTGAGTTCCTATAGTGGAAGGCCCTGCTGAGTTCCTATAGTGGAAGGACCTGCTGAGTTCCTATAGTGGAAGACCCTGCTGAGTTCCTACAGTGGAAGACCCTGCTGAGTTCCTATAGTGGAAGGACCTGCTGAGTTCCTATAGTGGAAGGACCTGCTGAGTTCCTACAGTGGAAGGCCCTGCTGAGTTCCTATAGTGGAAGGACCTGCTGAGTTCCTATAGTGGAAGGACCTGCTGAGTTCCTATAGTGGAAGACCCTGCTGAGTTCCTACAGTGGAAGACCCTGCTGAGTTCCTATAGTGGAAGGACCTGCTGAGTTCCTATAGTGGAAGGACCTGCTGAGTTCCTACAGTGGAAGACCCTGCTGAGTTCCTATAGTGGAAGGACCTGCTGAGTTCCTATAGTGGAAGGACCTGCTGAGTTCCTATAGTGGAAGGACCTGCTGAGTTCCTACAGTGGAAGGACCTGCTGAGTTCCTATAGTGGAAGGCCCTGCTGAGTTCCTACAGTGGAAGGACCTGCTGAGTTCCTATAGTGGAAGGCCCTGCTGAGTTCCTATAGTGGAAGGACCTGCTGAGTTCCTATAGTGGAAGGACCTGCTGAGTTCCTACAGTGGAAGGACCTGCTGAGTTCCTACAGTGGAAGGGCCTGCTGAGTTCCTATAGTGGAAGGACCTGCTGAGTTCTTACAGTGGAAGGACCTGCTGAGTTCCTACAGTGGAAGGACCTGCTGAGTTCCTATAGTGGAAGGACCTGCTGAGTTCCTACAGTGGAAGGACCTGCTGAGTTCCTACAGTGGAAGGACCTGCTGAGTTCCTACAGTGGAAGGACCTGCTGAGTTCCTACAGTGGAAGGACCTGCTGAGTTCCTATAGTGGAAGGACCTGCTGAGTTCCTATAGTGGAAGGCCCTGCTGAGTTCCTATAGTGGAAGGACCTGCTGAGTTCCTATAGTGGAAGGACCTGCTGAGTTCCTATAGTGGAAGGACCTGCTGAGTTCTTACAGTGGAAGGACCTGCTGAGTTCTTACAGTGGAAGGACCTGCTGAGTTCTTACAGTGGAAGGACCTGCTGAGTTCCTATAGTGGAAGGACCTGCTGAGTTCCTATAGTGGAAGGACCTGCTGAGTTCTTACAGTGGAAGGCCCTGCTGAGTTCTTACAGTGGAAGGACCTGCTGAGTTCTTACAGTGGAAGGACCTGCTGAGTTCCTACAGTGGATGGACCTGCTGAGTTCCTATAGTGGAAGGACCTGCTGAGTTCCTACAGTGGAAGGACCTGCTGAGTTCCTACAGTGGAAGGACCTGCTGAGTTCCTATAGTGGAAGGACCTGCTGAGTTCCTACAGTGGAAGGACCTGCTGAGTTCCTATAGTGGAAGGACCTGCTGAGTTCCTACAGTGGAAGGACCTGCTGAGTTCCTACAGTGGAAGGACCTGCTGAGTTCCTATAGTGGAAGGACCTGCTGAGTTCCTATAGTGGAAGGACCTGCTGAGTTCCTATAGTGGACTACCTTAATTGTCTACATTGATACTCAGTGTTTATTGTTCACACCAGTTAAAAACAATATTTAACAATTCTTGAAGCTCACCTTCAGTTTCAGAGATCAATACAATCCCATCTGCATATAAAAGAACAGACACTCGTTCATTGTTTAGACAGACAGCTTTCCTAGAGCTTTGTGTGTGTGTGCGTGCATGTGTGTGTGCGTGCGTGCATGTGTGCGTGTGTACCCTTCCTACCCAGTATACTAGCAGCTCTGGTCTTGTTCCTGACGTAGGTGCGACTAGCCGGGTCGTCCCCAACCAATACCACACCCAGGTGGGGTCTCATGTTGCCGCCGGTGACCAGCTCCTCCACCTCCCTCTGGATCTCTCTGTGAATCTGACGAGCCATCTCTGTCCCTGACACGACCACCGCAGCATGCCTACACACACACACACGCACACACCATATTTTGTAGGCTGGCTGAATATTACACCATTACATGAGATGACTAGAATGCTGCAAGGGGCAAGGTGACTTTGAGATGTGGAACTATTATAAACTTGCTATAATTAAATCCCATCTATTTGCTGTTTGATATCATCAAAAGCACTGTCAGTATCATTTGAGAAGTGTAAAGTGTTTCAAAAACTGGATTAGACTTGAAGTGACAGTAGATAAAAACAACATGGTGTGTCATCTCAAATCGATCTGACAGGTGCTAGTGACAGGAGTTATCTTTGGCATCCTAATGCGCATTGTCAGTCCTATTGTAACCTTGTTGAACTGAGCCGGGATAACTAACTAGCTAGCTGGCTAACAACCTCATAGCCAGAAACAAATGCTCTTCACGGACCGATTGTCAAGAGAGATAATGCAGAAATTAATGCAATGCAAGTTCGACGCGTTTGTTGACAGTAGCTAGGTATCATTTTATCTGTTGTGTTTTAAATCTCCCCCCCCCCTCCGTGATTTTCCGCCAGCTAGCCCGCACCTGCCCTTGCTACAGTACACTGCACGATGCAGCTAGCTGTCAATCTCACCGACTGACAGGTGACGAACAGTCACCCTTCACCGGTATCAGCTAGCAGCAGTATGGAGCATCTTTCCTCTCTGTCACCCTCACATGTTTCTTGCTTTTTACCTGGTGACTGACGCATGGAGATGTCTTCTCTGGCTGTCGCACTTTCTGTGCATCCGCAGTTTGGCTCGGCAGTGGTGGAAGGATAGACTGTTACAAATCCTGTAGGAGGAGCGTAGCGGGGAGATAGAGGCCGCCATGTTGCCCGCCCCACCGCTGTGTGTGTGTGTGTGTGTGTGTGTGACCGTGGATAGGGGGTAGCCCAAAGGCCGGCAGATGGCGATATTTGGTATTGATGGTTTCATTGTACAGTCCAAATGCATTGTATGCAGCGGGCAATACACTCGTATCCCCGTGAACCGGTTCATACCTAAAACATTCTCCATTCACGCTGCAAATGCGTAGATTTTCCCCTTAACAATATTTAATGGCGCGAAGGCAGGAAGAAAAAAAGAACATGTAAAATATGCATACTTTCTTTATGAAACACACTTTCCCACCACATTCTAGTGGCTACTTCCTAATGTTGCGATCAAACCTACATCACTGCGTTGTGGTACACCAGAAATACATTCGTTTCCAGTGGAACGCTGCGTTTGCATTGCAGCATTGAAGAAGCAGTTGCAGTGGGTTCTGTGTGGTGGTGCATATGTTGTATAAATCAAATGTATGCATCAAATTGTATACTTATGCCTCATGTCAACCAGATGCATCAAACTCTTTGCGTTCAGGTGGAAGTCATTCCTTGTCAACGGTGCAGTTCTGTGCCTGCATGTGTTCAATATTTTCAACTCTTCGGTTGCTTTACCATGCGGTGGTACAAACAGAAGTACACACACTGCAACTAGCTAGCTTTAAGCTAGTTGGAAAGCGAAGCACGTGTGCCATGTACAGAAATGCGGACAAGACATCTGGTAAAACAAAACTCATATGCATCTGGTGGACATCAGGCATTAGATGGCTTGACAGAAGTTTAACTTTTTTGCACACATATCCAGATGATGCTGCATAATATAACGACCCTGGGTTTATATGCGCGGATATCGACTCTGCCGCTCGAGCACGCTTTTACTGTACAGTCGATAGCGCGCTGGACTTCGGGCTAGAAGGTCGAGGGTTCGAGACCTGCTCCCTGTCTGTTTCATTACAATACTGTAACGACCCGGTATTGTGTTCTGTGTTTGTGGGTGTGTTATGGTTCTCATGGCTACTAGCAGGGGTTAAATATGTCAGGACAGAGGGAAAGGTTGGGGGGGTGATGGGATCCGCGGTAATCCCGCGGGATTTGGAAATGCATAAATAGAGATTACTGTCTCATCTTCTCTCTCTTTTCTGTTCGGGGCCTTGATCTGTTCCTATGGGAGTAACCCTTAATTAGACTTGGTATAATTGTGTACGTTCGGCATTTAGCGGTGTGGGCTGTGGCCTGAACAATAGCCCAGTTTAGGAATAAACCTGTGTTCTGACCTGCACACCTAGAGTCCGTCTCTTTTTCCTTTATGACCCAGCCGGGTCATTACACTGGCGTCAGAAGTGCTTTCGAACTACGGGATCAAAACTAGGCGAGTTAGCTGTTCAGTATAGGCCGGGTTAGCTTTAGCGTGACTCGCATCTACGGTCATGATGCTTGGGGCGAGGCGGAAAATTAAGGAAGAGTCGGACAATGTGTCCGTTGTGGGCTCGGGGGTACCCGGTCGGGAGGGTCGGGCGGCGACTGCCGTAGAAGAGCTGGAGGGCCACATGGCGGGAGTTAAATTGTCAGTCAGCAAGATGGCAGAACTGGCGGGTTTTCCTTCACACCGCTCGAGAGCAGACGTCACGGCGACGGGGATATCGACGTCACCGGGTGCGGAAATGGCGGGGCCTGCTTATGTAAACAGAGATGGCAGCGGCCTATTGCCATTAGCCACGGTAGCGGCTAAACTACCAAAGTTCAATGGACAAGGTAAATGGGAAGTTTTTTTCACTCAATTCGAGTTGTTGGCCAGAGCAGGGAGGTGGTCTGACGAGACGAAAGCGTTACAGCTTGCCCTGAGCCTGACAGAGGAGGCGTCGGAATGCCTGTTAACGCTAGCCCCGGACGAGAGGGGCGACTACGGTGCGCTAGTGGAGGCATTGGGGGGTCGTTTCGGCAGCGACGCGCAGCCCAACATGCTGCGGATTGAACTGAGTAACAAAAATAGACTTCAGGGGGAATCATTAAAGGCGTTGGCAAGTGGTATTCTGAGCCTGACCAGGCGGGCTTATGCAACTATGCCGATTGGGGTGCAAGACGAGCTGGCACGGGACAGTTTTATTAGAGCGCTCTCTTCCACCGAACTGGGTAAGCATGTTCAGATGGCGGACCCACCATCTCTGCGGGCTGCAGTGGAGATAGCCAGGAAGAGGGAGCTGACCTGGGGTGAGGGAGTGAGAGTGGAAGTCGCCAGTCAACCAGAGGTGAGAGCAGTGGTGGCTGGGGTGCCAGGGGTCATGAAACCAGAGTGGGTCGACGAGTTGGGCGGGCTAGTCAAGACTGCTTCGCTTGTCATGGAGAGGGGCTCCAGGCAGCGTCGCAGTGTCAGCTCAACTCCTATTGTCTGCTGGGGTTGTGGCCAGCCTGGCCACATTCAGCGGGAGTGTGGCAGATTCCCCCGTCACCAGGGAAACGACGGCGGGTTCTCGCGCAGGGGGCAGCGCGGACCCACCCCCCCGCCCCCGAACCCACTGTAAGCAAAAGAGGTACCCAGCAGCGCAGACAAGAGGGTGGGGACCTGCTCCCCCAGGGTGTAGCTGCCGCCGTGTTTCCTAGTCCGGTAGTTGTGGTGGGACGTACCACCGTTGGGGACTTCTGCAATGTCATCGTCAAGGTAGAGGGGGTGGAATGTTTGGCCCTGGTCGACACGGGCTCTACAGTAACCCTGGTGAGACCAGACATACTACCTGTTGGGGTGCGGGTGGAGCCGACCCTTGTCCAGCTACGGACTGTCACGGGGGAGCTAGCCCCCATGTTAGGGAAGTGTCAGCTATCTGTGACTGTGGGGGGGAGAACTGTGGGGTGTCTGGCGTGGGTAGCAGCGGTGCAGGACCCCTGTATACTGGGAATGGACTTTTTGAAAAACTGTGGGGCTCAGTTGGACTTAGCGTCGGGCACTTTGAGGCTATCGGGGCGGCCCACAGTGGGAATGTCGCCTTCGGGAGAGCCAGCAGGGGGCAGGGCTGTCCCTCCGTCTTCCTCCAAGCTTGCAGAAACTCCACCGGTCATCCCGTCTGCTCCCTTGGTCGTTGTGCCATTCCAGCAGCTGTCTCCAGCGGTGACGGCCTTCACTCCCCATCATGGTGCAAGCACAGGCAGCTCAGTAGCCCAAAACACACTGGCTCCTTCACCCCATCAGCCCGACGGGGGGAAGGAGGAAGCTATCGACGCCGTCGAGGCTGTGTGGCTGAAGAACTGTCAGGGTCTGGATGAGAGACAACAGAGACAGTTAAAGCAGCTGCTGTTGGACTTTAAAGATAGCTTCGCTTGGGGGGAAGATGAGGTAGGACAAACGCACCTAGTTCAGCACGAAATAGACACTGGGGATGCCCGACCCATTCAAATTCGGCCCCGTCGTATTCCCCTTGCCAGGAGGGAAGCAGCAGACACAGCTATTGTTGACATGTTGCGGGCTGATTTCATTGAGCCATCAGATAGCCCATGGTCCTAAGAAAAGGGGTAAACTTAGGTTTTGTGTTGACTACAGGGGCCTAAATTCTGTCACCACTAAAGACTCGTATCCCCTACCGAGGATTGATGAGTCGCTAGACCACGTGAGAGGGTCCTCGTGGTTCTCCTCCCTTGATCTGCGCAGTGGCTACTGGCAGGTGCCCCTCTCGCCAGGGGCACGTGAAAAAACGGCCTTCTCCACAGATAGGGGCCATTGGCAGTTCAAGGTGCTGTGCTTCGGGCTCTGTAATGCTCCTGCCACCTTTGAGAGGCTCATGGACAGAGTGCTGGCGGGGGTTCCGAGAGACGAGTGTGTTGTGTACCTAGACGACATATTGGTGCACGGCACATCGTTTGAGGGGGCACTGGGCGCACTTAGGCGAGTGTTGGAGAGGATCTCGGGGGCGGGGCTAAAATTACATCCGGGAAAGTGCCATTTCATGCAAAGGGAGGTGGCGTTCCTGGGGCATCAGCTGGGTGGTGAGGGCATCAGCACGATGCCAGACAAAGTAGAGGCTGTGAGGGGTGGCCAGTTCCAGGGGGAAAAAAAGAGGTTAAGAGCTTCCTGGGGCTGGCATCCTACTATCGTAGGTTTGTGAAGGGGTTTGCGGGGGTAGCGGCTCCTTTGAACCACCTTCTCAAGTAGGACACTGTTTTTCAGTGGACCGAAGAGCACCAGCGGGCGTTTGAGGCTCTCAAACGTGCCCTGATGGAGGCCCCTGTCCTGGCCTCACCAGACCCGAACCGTCCGTTCATCCTGGACACCGACGCAAGCAATGAGGGTTTGGGGGCTGTGCTGGCTCAGCGTGGTCCTGATGGGGAACACGTAGTAGCTTATTACAGCAGGACTTTTGATAAGGCTGAAAAACGCTACTGCGTGACAAGGAGAGAGCTTTTGGCTGTCGTGGCAGCAGTACGCCATTTCAAGTACTACCTGGGGGGCCTGCCGTTTGTGGTCCGGACGGATCACTCCGCCCTGCAGTGGCTTCTCTCCTTCAAGGAGCCAGAGGGTCAGATTGCCCGCTGGCTGGAGGAGCTGCAACCCTACGACTTCCAGGTGGAGCACAGAGCCGGCCTTCGCAACAGCAATGCAGACGCCTTGTCCCGCCGCCCGTGTGCTGAGGATGGATGTGGGTACTGCGCCAAACGGGTGGAGCGAGAGAGAGAACTGTGCAGGGAGGAGGGAGTCACCGCCACGGTGAGTCAGCTGAGTGTGACAGAGTGCCGGGAGCTTGAGGCTGTGGACGTTGGGGAGTGGAGGCGTCGCCAGGAGGAGGACGCAGAGCTGCGTCCTGTGCTGCGGTGGGTGGAAGAGAGAAGACGACCGCCGTGGTGGGAAGTAGCCCCTCTATCACCAGTCACCAAGGGACTGTGGGCTAAATTCACAGTCCTTAGAGTGGCTGAGGGAGTGCTCCAGAGGGGGTGGAAAAAGCCAGCGACTGGAGAAATTACGTGGCAGGTAGTGGTGCCCAAAAGGCTGCAGGGGAGCGTGTTACAGCAGCTTCATGGGGGAGTTGGCGCAGGGCATTTTGGGGTCTCCAAAACGTTAAAGCGCATGCGTAAAGGCTTCTATTGGGCCAGGCACAGGAGGGATGTTGAGGACTTTTGTAGGCAGTAAGACGAGTGTGCTGCTAAAAAAGGACCTCCAGGTCAGTCACACGCCCTCCTACAACAATTCCCAGTAGGGGAGCCCATGGAGAGACTGGGGGTAGACATAGTGGGGCCGTTTCCAACCACAGACAGAGGTAACAGGTGGATTCTAACCGCTATGGACTACTTCACCAAGTGGCCGGAAGCTTACGCTCTCCCAGACCAGGAGGCAGAGACAGTAGCTGATGCGTTGGTGGGGGGAATAATCAGTCGGTTTGGGGTGCCACAGTCTATTCACAGCGACCAGGGGAGAAACTTCGAGTCACGGGTGTTCTCAGAGTTGTGTAGACGATTAGGCGCGGAGAAGACGCGCACTACTCCGCTTCACCCCCAGAGTGATGGGCTGGTGGAAAGATTTAACAGAACGTTAGCACAGCAGCTGGCCATCGTTACCTCAAAACACCAGAGAGATTGGGACACCCACTTACCGTTTATTCTTATGGCATGTAGGTCGGCTGTTCAAGAATCGACTGCGTGCTCCCCAGCGCTACTAATGTTAGGTCGTGAGTTGCGCACCCCAGCCGAACTGACGTTTGGCCACCCTCCTGATAATGATGACAGGGTTTTGCCTGGCCCGAACTATGTGTGTCGTCTGCAGAACCGGTTAGAAGCGGCTCACACCTTCGCAAGAGAGCAACTCGAGAACGCAGGGGTGCGCCACTACGACTCGCGCGCTAGGGGGAGGCACTTTGGAGCGGGAGAATGTGTGTGGCTTCACAACCCCACGCGCAAGAAGGGGCGGTGCCCAAAGCTGGACAGTGCATGGGTGGGGCCGTGTCTGGTGATAGAGAGAGTGGGGGAGGTGACGTACCGGGTGGAGGTCCCCCCACGGAGCAGGAAGGTGGTGGTCCACCGGGACCGATTGGCACCCTACAGAGGGAGGAAAACGGTAGGAAATGGGAGTGAGGTCTCTGATGTGAGCCCACGGGAACAGTCTAACGAGGAGACTCTAGCGCAACCTGAGCCTGGGATGGGGGCTGCTTCTTCGGAGGGCGCTGGAAATGACATTGGGGCAGATGAGTGTTCTGGGGGTTCACCGGTGAGAGCCACGGGGAGGCCCAAGAGACTGATGTGACCTCCGGGTCGTTTTAAGGATTTTGTTGTGTAACCCTAGGGGCTAGGGTTTAGAAAGGGGGGGGCTATGTAACGACCCGGTATTGTGTTCTGTGTTTGTGGGTGTGTTATGGTTCTCATGGCTACTAGCAGGGGTTAAATATGTCAGGACAGAGGGAAAGGTTGGGGGGGTATGATGGGTAATCCCGTGGGATTTAGAAATGCATAAATAGAGATTACTGTCTCATCTTCTCTCTCTTTTCTGTTCGGGGCCTTGATCTGTTCCTATGGGAGTAACCCTTAATTAGACTTGGTATAATTGTGTACGTTCGGCATTTAGCGGTGTGGGCTGTGGCCTGAACAATAGCCCAGTTTAGGAATAAACCTGTGTTCTGACCTGCACACCTAGAGTCCGTCTCTTTTTCCTTTATGACCAAGCCGGGTCATTACAATACCATTTTGCACAATGACGCTTATAGCCGTGTTCAATACATAAACAGACTGCTCCAACCTGAACGTGATATGCAACATCTGGGACTAGCATAACTAGGCATTAGCCACTTTAGCATGGTGGTGGAAAATGGTGTGTCATAAAGACAGTATGCATATTTAAAGCATATTTCCCCAGAAGAGAAAAAAAAGGAGGAAATTGAGGCCTTACAGCCTGAATGGAGAATGTTTATGCACAACCGGTCCACTGAGGATACGATTGTATTGCCAGCTGCATACAATGCATTTGGAAGGTAAAATATAATTTATGCTTGCTCTAGCAAGCTCCATACAGAGGGTTTGATGCAATTGCGGAGGCCAAATCGAGCTCTTTACCACATCACCGTGCGCCTCCTAAATTTTGTAACAATGTGACGGCTCTGTAAAGCTCCACATTGACATGATTGGTTGATGTTAGGTGGGGGCGGGAGGTACAAACTCACTTCCTAGACAATTTCCTACACAACAGCTCTGCTTCAAGAAGTATATATCCTCTGACTTCTGCGGAGGCCGTTGGATTGACCATGCAGGGCCTCTACGCCTTGATCACACAGACAGTGTTTTTGCGCAAAATGGTACACACCGTCATCTGGAAAGGTGTGCAACAAAAGTTCAACATTCACCTTCTGCTACCGTTTCTGTCAAGCCGTCTACACATACAGTTTGATGCATGTTGGATATGCACCACACAGTACGCAATGGAACTGCCACTGCAACGCAATGCTGAAAGGCAAACGCAGCCTTCCATTGGAGATTAATGTATTTCTGGTGTTCCAAAACACAAAACACTGTTGGTGTGATCAAGGCATAAGATAGAAACGACTCAATATCTAAATCGACCTGCCTTTGGGCTAGATGGGGGGGGCAGCCTGGCAGGGACGTGTGTGCAGTTGTGTGTTCCATAGATAATTTATATTTATTTATTTATTTTATTTTACCTTTGTTTAACCAGGTAGGCAAGTTGAGAACAAGTTCTCATTTACAATGGTGACCTGGCCAAGATAAAGCAAAGCAGTTCAACACATACAACAACACAGAGTTACACATGGAGTAAAACAAACATACAGTCAATAATACAGTAGAAAAACAAGTCTATATACAATGTGCGCAAATGAGGTGAGATAAGGGAGGTAAAGGCAATAAAAAGGCCAATGCTGCCACATTTTGTGTAACTGTGAGAGCAGCTGTCATAAACCAAAAACCTTATGACAATTTAACAATATTATGCTACAGTAAGTGTTTATTCTAGGCATATACACATTATTATAGCAAGGGCAATCTCCAAAAATGATTATACACCTATGTGTTGAAATTTCCATGGATCTACCAAATTGGCAAATTCCTCCAAAAAGTAGAAAATCGACATTATTTGACTTGTATACACAGAGTGTACAAAACATTAGGAACACCTAGAAATGTGTGTTATAGATCTGTCATTCGCATTGAAAACTAGTCTAAGAAGTGGTAGATCTGTTCTATTCACACTATTTCTATACTTCCCGTTCTTAAGTTTGGTTTTTGTATCTTTTACTTTCAGTTTTGTACACCAGCTTCAAACAACTCCAAATAAAATATTTTCGGTTATGGAAAAGACATTTCACTGCGGTTTAGATGGTACAATGATTCTCTAAACTATACTTTACAGTGGCCCTAAGGGGCAAACCAGCTCTCAAAATAATAGGCTGCGAAGTTTGTTAAAAGGCGTCAAATATTTCAAAGGTCAGCTCAATATTTCTACCAGTGAAATATTTCAGGCTGTGAAGTTTATTAGAAAGCTTCTAAATATTTCAAAGGCCATCAAAATATGTTAGGCTGCAAAGTTTGTTAAAAAGCAGAGAAATATTTTTTGCCTATGACATTTCAAATGCTACATCGTTAGCAAAGCTAGCTAAGTCGTTAGCAGTGATAGCTACTTAGCTATGTTGTTAGCAGAGCTTACAAGTTAGCTACTACATCAGCAGCGCTAGCTAGTGAGCTTCATCGTTAGTGACACTAGCTAACAACGCTAGATAGCTACGTCATTAGTAGCGCTCGCTAGTTAGCTACGTGGTTAGCAGCATCACTAGCTACATCGTTAGCAACAGTAGCTAACGCTAGTTAGGTACATTATTAACAGCACTGGTTAGTTAGCAGCGCTAACAAGTTAGTTACGACGTTAGCTACGGCATTAGCAATGCTAGCTAACAAAGCTCGTTAGCTACGTTATTAGCAACGCTAGCTATGACGTTAGCAGCACTATCTAGTTAACTACAGCGTTAGCAGCGCTAGCTAATTTGCTTCAGCGCTAGCTAGCTACGTCATTACTGGGGGAGTTGTCATTACATTTACATTACATTTAAGTCATTTTGCAGACGCTCTTATCCAGAGCGACTTACAAATTGGTGCATTCACCATATGATATCCAGTGGAACAACCACTTTACAATAGTGCATCTAAATCTTTTAAGGGGGGGGGGGGGGGGGGTTAGAAGGATTACTTTATCCTATCCTAGGTATTCCTTAAAGAGGTGGGGTTTCAGGTGTCTCCGGAAGGTGGTGATTGACTCCGCTGTCCTGGCATCGTGAGGAAGCTTGTTCCACCATTGGGGTGCCAGAGCAGCGAACAGTTTTGACTGGGCTGAGCGGGAACTGTGCTTCCTCAGAGGTAGGCGGGCCAGCAGGCCAGAGGTGGATGAACGCAGTGCCCTTGTTTGGGTGTAGGGCCTGATCAGAGCCTGAAGGTATGGAGGTGCCGTTCCCTTCACAGCTCCGTAGGCATGTCCGTAGAAGAGTGGGGGCGAGGGGTTTGAGGGTCATGGTCATGTTATGTGAAGTCCCAACACATGTACATACACACTCGAACTTGGGGAAAATTCAGTAGAGGTGAGAATTACCAGATAAACGGAATTCCTAATCACAGTTGTCATGTCCACAGAAAAGTATGGAATCTTACTCTTGGAGGGTCACAGGTCAAGTCCTGTGAAATCCCACACATGTAGATACACACTCAACAAGAAGTCTGCCAAATGTCTAACAAGCCTTCAAAATACTTCATGTCATACTATCCCTAATCACATTACATGAAGTATTTTGAAGGTTTGGTCGATGTTTAACAAGACTTCTTCGTGAGTGCGTATGTACATGTGTGGGACTTCACAGAACATTACCAAATATTTGTTATAACTAACCCAAGACAGACCACAGCCTGTCGTTTCCAATGGTATCAAAATAATTATAGTGGGCAGAGCCTATTGTGGCGTGTTCTAGCATGTTCTTGTGTAACCGATGTGAAATGGCTAGCTAGTTAGCGGGGTGCGCGCTAATAGCGTTTCAATCGGTGACGTCACTCGCTCAGACCTTGAAGTAGTTGTTCCCCTTGCTCTGCAAGGGCCGTGGCTTTTGTGGCGCGATGGGTAACGATGCTTCGTGGGTGTCAGTTGTTGATGTGTGCAGAGGGTCCCTGGTTCGAGGCGAGGAGAGGGACGGAAGCTATACTGTTACCATATTTCCGTTAGGGAACAACCTAATGTGTGCAATAACTCAATTCGCCCATGCACTCCTAAACATTGCCATTTTTTTTACACTTTGGCAAATGGTAAAGTCTACAAAACTTAGTCCACTCTGTTCGTAACAGATTTTAGTTTTGGAAACAGAAAACTGTATTGCGATCAAATGTTTAAACGAGAAAATTAGCAGAATGTCGGCCAAAATCTGTCTCGCTCCATTTTTCTCCCACTGTCGACCACTGGACTTCCTCCCATCATCATATTTGGTAGTGAGTGGAAAACGCTAACCGGATGCTTCACATTTATACATTCAGTGAAATATCCGTCTCATTGTTCACTGTGACATGAACATGACCTTCAACCCCCCCCCCAGCCTCAACTCTTCTTCTGCAGACATGACAACTCTCCCCACCCCCCAATGTTAGCAGTTAGGAATGACGTAGCTAGCAAATTAGCTAGCGCTGCTAATGCTGTAGCTAAATAGCTAGCACTGCTAATGACGTAGTTAACTAGCAAGTGCTGCTAATGACATAGCTAACTAGTGTTGTTAGCTAGGGTTGCTAACGATGTATACTGAACAAAAATAGAAACACAACATGCAACAATTTCAAAGATTTTGCTGAGTTACAGTTCATATAAGGAAATTTGTGAATTGAAATAAATTCATTAGGCCCTAATCTATGGATTTCACATGACTGGGCAGGGGCTTCCCATAAAAGGGCTTTATTACAGACATAAATTCTTCTCCATCAGGGTTTTCGGTTTCGATTATAATTGTTTTACATTAAAGGAAAATCCACCCAAAACCACTCATTCCTATAATTTACATTGTACCATAAACACCAATATGTGAGAACAATATTTTTTGTGAACTAATGTTTAATTTTGTCGTTATAATAATGTTGGAAGCAATGTGAAAATCGTTGTGGAAATCTGTTGCAGCTCAAGTCGACTACAAAACCATCAATGCAATGCTCTCTATGGGTTGGCTGGCTAGCTAGCAAACATAGCTACAGACAATAATACCAAAGTCAATATCAGCATGTGAATTAGCTAGTTGTGGGGCTTGTGAAGCAAAAGCCCCTACTTCAATTTTCAACATACTTCTTATTATTGTAGTTATTATTCAACTCCTCCTACACCATTTAAACTAGAAACGCATTTCAAACTTTAAAAAGCATAGACTGGTCTGTATTGAGTTGGTGCTATTTAACTTTTTGCTATATTTTATACTTTTTAAGTGATACATTTTTTGGGCATTTCCTCAACATTCTAAAGCTCCCCATTGTGACATCTTCACTTCCAACGTTCCATTACCTACATATGCAATAATGCAACTTTTGACACAAATCAGCTACTTTGGCCACTTTGCAACAACTTAGATAAAGAGTTAGAGCGTATGACATCTACTTTACTGCTATTCAAATCTTTGCGAGGAACCAAAATATCCCCTACGAATCTAACGATACAGCTGTTTTAGTAACTGTATTACCACATTTTCACCAAACTTTTTCCAAATAACTTCCATTTTGACCACTCCCCCAACAATTCAGACAAAACTTAAGAGGTTATGAAATCATCCTCTACTTCTCTGCTTTTCAAAACTGAAAAAGCATTAGAAATAGCTTCTACGAATCCATAGATAGAGCTGTTGTAGTAAGAAGCTAGCAGATTCCTTACTTACCAACAACAGCTGCAAATTCCAATAAAACTAAATCATGTTTTGAAGTTCACTTTCCTTGCTTTGTCTAACAACACTATCATGAATCTAGAAAATTAGTTGTGTGGGTCAAAGAGAGTGCAGGATTTATTTAGTTTAAAAGAAAAAGGGTTCTCTTGTTAGCTAGCCAAGACTACTGTTGCCTAGAAACACTTAACTCGGAGAAAACATCTTCATAGCTCGACAAATTCTCAAGCTAATGTGAATCTGTTTTGGATCGAACAGCTAGCACTAAGATTCCAAATACTTCCCCAGTTTGGAGGACCTGAAATTTTACAGTGAAGATTTCTAATGTTCACTAGTAGAGCTCTGCTACCCGAACCAAGTTCGAATGGCCCCGGCATTATACATCGGGTTAGGGCCAGGTAGGGCCTGTTTTCTCATCATTAACTAGGGTACGGGTAGGGCTCGGATATCACTAAATTGATCACTAACAGAAAATAATAATGTTCCTAGAGAGTTCTGTCAACGTTTAGAGTGATGAAAAGTAGCTAACAGCTCTCTCGTATCTCTTCAATGAGCAGAGCAGCCCAAGCAAAGCCGTTGCTATGGAAACTCACACACTCAGAGCCGCCATGAGCAGAGTGCATGCAGAGTGAGCTGCCTGCACGCAGAAAGCGATCTATTGACAGACACAGAGGAGCAACAAAAGGAGGTTATTTCAAGTTATTTCAGATTTTGGGGCAGGGGCCTTAAATTTGGCAGAAGCAATCGGGCCTTGGTAGGCAGCCTGGTCTCATAGACTAGATGTAAAATAGTCAATGTAAATCCGGTACACTGAAATTAGTATGTTATGTTTGATATGGTTAAATAAGACAGAAGGTTACTTGACGCAAAAATGAAAAGAGGGTGATTGGATGGGTTGGAGTATAACGCGAACGTCAAGCAACCCAAAGGTTTGGTGTTTAGAATCTCATCATGGACAACTTTAGCATTTTAACTAGTTAGTGACTTTTCAACGACTTACTACTTTTTAGCTACTTTGCAACTACTTAGCATGTTAGCTAACCCTTCCCCTAACCTTAACCCTATAACCTAAACTTAACCCTATCCCCTAGACAAGCTAATGTTAGCCAGCTAGCTAACGTTAGCATTAGCCACCTAGCCAACTAGCTAACATTAGCTACAACAAATTGGAATTCGTAAAATATTGTACATTTGCAAATTCTTAACATATTGTACATTTTCCAAATTCGTAACATATCATACCAATTCGTAACATACCATCCGAAATGGATGATGGACTTCCACAAATAAATACCATAAGAAACGTAACATTTCATCCTAATTGGTGTGCGCACAACTTCTGAACACAACTATTTACAACACAACTACTGAACCCTTCAACTACTGACCACAACCACACAACTAATAACAACACAATTACTGAACCACACAACTACTGATCACAACTACTGACCAAAGGTACTGACCACAACCAAACAACAACTGACCGCAAAACAACTGACCACAACCACTGACCACAACTACTGAACCACACAATTACTGAACCACACAACTACTGACCACAACCACACAACTACTGAACACTACTGACCACAACCAAACAGCAACTGACCGCAAAACTACTGAACCACCACCAAAGAACTACTGACCACACATACTGACCACAACTACAACATTACATTTATGTCATTTAGCAGACACTCTTATCCAGAGCAACTTACAGTAGTGAATGCATACATTTCATACATTTTTTTTTTCTTTTTTTTTCGTACTGGCCCCCCTTGGGAATCGAACCCACAACCCTGGCATTGCAAACACCATGCTCTACCAACTGAGCTACAGGGAAGGCAACCACACAACAACTGAACCACAACTACTGACCACAACAACAGACAAGAACTACTGACCACAAGTACTGACCACAACCGACCACTGACCACAACTACTGACCACAACAACAACACAACTAGAGACCATAACTACTGACCACAACAACACAACTACTGACCACAACCGACCACTGACCACAACTACTGACCACAACAACAACACAACTAGAGACCATAACTACTGACCACAACCAACCAACTACAGACCACAACAACTGAACCACAACTACTGACCCCAACTACTGACTCCAACTACTGACCACAACTACTGAACCACAACTACTGACCCCAACTACTGACTCCAACTACTGACCCCAACTACTGACCCCAACTACTGACTCCAACTACTGACCCCAACTACTGACCCCAACTATTGACCCCAACTACTGACTCCAACTACTGACTCCAACTACTGACCCCAACTACGGACCACAACTACTGACCCCAACTACTCAACCAAAAATGACTGAACACAACTACTGACCACAATTACTGACCACAACCACACAATTACTGACCACAACTACACAATTATTGACCACAACTACTGACCACAACAACTACCGAACACAAATACCTGGCCACAACAACTGACCAATAATTACTGACCAATAATTACTGACCACAACCACACAACTACTGACCACAACCACACCACTACTGACAACAAACTACTGACCAAATCTACTGAACCACAACGACTGACCATAACTACTGACCTAACCTACTGACCACAACTACTCACCACAACCATTTAACACCGACCACAACGACTGACCAAAACTACTGACCACTACTGACTAGGGATGGGCATTTGAAATGATTTCACTATTCAAATAATATACTAAAAAACGTTTTCTTCCACTACTACAAAAATACTTTTAAAGAGCTTTAGAAAGCCACACAACATTACTTGTAAAGTTACCATCTAGTTAGCTGTAAAAATCGCCTAAACAAACTACACTATCAATTTAGGAGTTTACAATCTCACCATGTTCAACCTGCAGATCGATGCGCCTCACAGATTGGAGTCTGTCATTTGCAAAAGCAACATGCAATGCACCCTGGACTGAAGAGGCAGACAAATAAGAGAAATTACCCTCTGTTAAATAAATAAAAATTGTTGAGGTAGGAATATTTCTGAAATATGATCAGTCCAGGGTACATTCGAGAGAAGACATCCTCCCGTGTTGTGACATCGGCCAGTATTGAAATCTGACATGTATGATAGACGTTTTCGTGATCTAAAAGTCGCATTCCTATTAACTTCCAGTGTAGTGAGAGACACTTTATCACTGTGGTACGTCATACCGGACGAATTTCTGCCTGCTTGCTTGAACGGCAATAGCTCAGATACACAAGAAAACAGTCAATGACCCAGGGAATCGATAGAACATCGCTCAAAGATGCACAAAAATAATATAATATTCAAAATGTGTGAATCTTTACTTTAAATGCACTATGCATTATGTGGGTTGAATGCTGTAAATAATTAATAAAAGTCCGATGATGGTGGTGACTGCCCCATTACTGCTTATCACTTATTAACCATAATTTATTCACATTACTTTACTTTATTAAAATATTTCAGTTGTGTATATTACATTAGTTTTCATTTGATAACTTTATTATTTCATTCCAAGTCATCATCTCATCTCTATAGAGCTGCTGTCTGACTAAATCACTATTTTAGTAGTTCTTCAAAGTAAATAAGGCATACTTTAATGACTGCTGAATACCTGCTGAATACCACCTATCAATCACTTGCATTATGTATTTTCAGGTAGAGATATCTCTTAAAGCAACAGCTACTCTCTATAGATAGTATCCATCCAATTGGCCAGAGTTTCATGTGAATATTCTAAAATCTGCATAAAAATAATATACACATTTTTCTATCAGAAATGTGTTTCCATCAAATTGACTTGTTGGAGCTAAAAGGCTATGAGTAGTGGCATAGTGCACGTGGAATTTACCTGCAACATTTTCAAAAATACAAATTAAATGGGTTTCCATCGTATTTTCTAATTCACTGACGGTTTTCACACAAAATTGTTGTTGTTACAGTATATAGTGAATGTGTTTCCTCTGGTATGTCTTCTAGCCAACACCCCAGCTAGCACAGTGGATCTGGGCCGATTCCGGCTGAGAGTCGGGGCACTCGGCTGAGAGTCAGACTCGGCCGACGTCATTTGGCCCGAGTCTTGGCCGCTTTCGGCAGTATTACTTATGGCTAGGATGCGAGGATGGAGCTCAGGCCGATTCCGGTGATAGTTATCTGGCCCAAATGTATTACTTGGGTCTCGAGCCGATTGGGGCGACTCTCTGGCTGATGATTACACTGGCTGCTTTATATAATTAACATTTCACTATTTATTTATTTTTCTCCATATTTTCCTCATTGTTTCTGTGATCAAAAAAATACAATTAACATACTGTGTAGTATTTTGATACCTTGTGCAAGGCAATTGATCAGCTTTAAAAACTTTGTGGATGTGGCCTCCCAAGTGGCTCAGTGGTCTAAGACACTGCATCATAGAACATAACTGCATTTCTACAGATGCTGGTTCTAGACACATGCCGGGAGACCCATGAGGCAACGTACAATTGGCCCAGTATTGTCTGATTTAGGGGAGGGCTTGGGCCAGGACGTCCCCGTCCCATCGCGCTGTAGCGACCCCTGTAGGCGGGCTACGCACATGCACCATCACCAGGTTTATGGGGTTTCCCCAGAGACAAAATGTTTTTTTTGTGTTTGGGTATAATTTGTATGTATAAAATGTATAATAGTAATATTTAAAATGACTAAATCGAGTAATTTTGTCTTTCATTTTGATTTCGTGCCGATTCAATCAGTTCCAGCTGGCCGATTCCTCATTGCTAGCTGGGACGCTCGCTGTTGGCTAGAGAGCACATATAGCCACTGGTGTAAAGTACTTAAGTAAAAAATACTTGAAAGTACGACTTAAGTAGTTTTTTGGGGTATCTGTACTTTACTATTTATATGTTTGACAACTTTTACTTCACTACATTCCTATGGAAAAGTATGTACTTTTTACTCCCTACATTTTCTCTGACACCCAAAAGTACTCGTTACATTTTGAATGCTTTGCAGGACAGCGAAGTTGTCTAAGTCACACACTTATCAAGTGAACATTCCTCCCTGGTCATCCCTACTGCCTCTGATCTGGAGGACTCACTAAACAGAGAACATCCCTGGTTATCCCTACTGCCTCTGATCTGGAGGACTCACTAAATAGAGAACATCCCTGGTCATGCCTACTGCCTCTGATCTGGTGGACTCACTAAACAGAGAACATCCCTGGTCATCCCTACTGCCTCTGATCTGGAGGACTCACTAAACAGAGAACATCCCTGGTCATCTCTACTGCCTCTGATCTGGGGGACTCACTAAACAGAGAACATCCCTGGTCATCCCTACTGCCTCTGATCTGGAGGACTCACTAAACAGACAACATCCCTGGTCATACCTACTGCCTCTGATCTGGTGGACTCACTAAACAGAGAACATCCCTGGTCATACCTACTGCCTCTGATCTGGTGGACTCACTAAACAGAGAACATCCCTGGTCATACCTAGTACCTCTGATCTGGTGGACTCACTAAACACACACTTCATTTGTAGCGGGAGGACCACACAACATGTCATCGCAAGTTTAATTCGATGAGATTGTTACACCGACATTTTTCATATAATTAATTTTACCCACACAAAAAGATCCCACTTTGTTTCGCGTATTTCGTTTTGTAGACGTTTGGAAGGTTTAAAGAAAAATGTTCTGTTTCCATCAGACCTGTCATTAAAAAAAAATGATCCGACATGTACTTTTCTCACATAAAAAAGGTTGGATGGTAACCTGGTTAATAAATATCACATGAAAGATCGCACTTCTCTCTTCCATAGCAGGCGTAAAAAACAAAGACCAAGTAGATGCGCAATGGTCATCGTAGTTAATTACCACATTTTATGCGCTAAACTATGTAGATTATTGGCTTGTGGGAAACTCCCTACTACATCGCACAGTTCAGGCTGGATCTGATTTATCTCTAGACAAACTGTGCGATGTGCACATTGAGCTCAAAGAAGAAGAAAAAAACATCGAATTCAAATCATTTAACCAACGTCGGTCAATTAATTGTTTAAAAGTTTAAAAAAATAACCGAAATGTATGTTAATTGCTCCAGCACTACAATAAAACTAATTGTTTAAACAATAACGTGCAGAAAGTGTGGCGTCACATACTTTCTCTTGGATTCATCCTTGTCGTCTGATTGATCTTGTCCCCAAGGCTCTACCGTTCAGGGTGACGCGCCATGAAACAAAATCCTAACTATATTGAGCTACTGTTCAGGCAACGCTACGTGAAAAAAAATCACAACTTTATTGTAAGTACGGTGTCCAGTAGGGGTCAGTGTTCGAAAGGAAAAAAAGTAACGAAATGACTCTGTACCGGTACCCCCTGTATATAGCCTCCACATTGACTCTGTACTGTATCACCCTGTATATAGCCTCCTCATTGACTCTGTACTGTATCACCCTGTATATAGCCTCCTCATTGACTCTGTACCGGTACCCCCTGTATATAGCCTCCACATTGACTCTGTACCGATACCCCCTGTATATAGCCTCCACATTGACTCTGTACCGGTACCCCCTGTATATAGCCTCCACATTGACTCTGTACCGTATCACCCTGTATATAGCCTCCACATTGACTCTGTACCGGTACCCCCTGTATATAGCCTCCACATTGACTCTGTACTGGTACCCCCTGTATATAGCCTCCACATTGACTCAATACCAGCTTTAAGCACCTGCTGTCAGAGCAGCTCACAGATCACTGCACCTGTACATAGCCCATCTGTAAACAGCCCATCTATCTACCTCATCCCCATACTGTATTTATTTTATTTATCTTGCTCCTTTGCACCCCAGTATCTGTTTGCACATTCTTAATCTGCACATCTACCATTCCAGTGTTTAATTGCTATATTGTAATTACTTCGCCACCATGGCCTATTTATTGCCTTATCTCCCTTATCTTACCTCATTTGCACTCACTGTATATAGACTTTTTGTTTTCTTTTGTTCTACTGTATTATTGACTGTATGTTTTGTTTATTCCATGTGTAACTCTGTGTTGTTGTATGTCGAATTGCTATGCTTTATCTTGGCCAGGTCACAGTTGCAAATGAGAACTTGTTCTCAACTAGCCTACCTGGTTAAATAAAGGTGAAATAAAATAATAATAATAATAAATTGTCAGTCCTGCTGAGTTTTGATGTAGAGTCTTTGCCCAACAAGGTCGAGTTAGGAAGTGTACATTTTCGTGTGAGAACTTTTGTTCCAAAAATACTACGGTGTTTTAGGTGTGAAGTTTATTGGAATTTTGCAGCACTGTGTATGAGGGAGAATCCTAGATGTGAGAAGTGTGAACAGTTGCAGGGGGTGTTGAGTGGTAGTATTATGGCCTTTCAGACTGTTGGTTAGATAGTGTTAAATAGTGGAATGGGCGGTGGGTGTTTTAGAGAGCTAATAGTTGGCAGGGCAATTTTCAGTTTAACTAGTTTTCTTACCGTATCCAGAATGTAATGTAGTTGGGCCGTGAATGGTCTCACACACCAGTACAGTAGGTGACGGTGTATGCACCTAAAAATTGGATGCGATCCGCCAAACAAATCCTTAAAGAAGAAGAAATCAGTGTGATGACGCATTTTGCAACGTTTAAAAAAAACACAAAAAAACACGTGATCAAACGAAATTTCGGAAGTCATTGATCACGTTGTAATGTTACTTTGAAACGAGCATCGGTAGATTTTGTCGGCTCAGTAATGCGCTGAAAACGGCTCCGGTATCAATAGTGTCATCACTACTGTGGGAAGCATTGGAATCAACATCGGCCAGCATCTCTGTGCAACGCTTTCGACACTGTAGATTCCATGGTCCGCCGAATTTAGGCTGTTCTGAGGGCAAAAAGGAGGTGCAACTCAATATTAGGAAGATGTTCCTAATGGTTTGTCCAGTCAGTGTAGGTGTCATTCAGTTTGTTTGTGCGTGAATGTGTGTTTTGTGCTTTCTAATGTAGTGTGGGTGTTGTGTGTCCACGTGTTTATGTACTTGGGGTGTGTAATTTGTGTAGGCTAAAAGTTTGTTGACAGTCCAAGAGGGGGTGTTTGTGTAAGATTGCGGTGGTGTAGGTCTATTCCTGGGCACATGAACCCTGTCAGGCCCGAGACTGCTTTTCATTTACACTGAGGGAAAAAAGTATTTGATCCACTGCTGATTTTATCAAATACTTTTTCCCCCTCACTGTATCTGATCGTCATTAATCTGCATGTCCACCGCCTTGTATTTCGCTTCACAATGAAGTGTTTTACCATTTTCTTTTCAGGACTGTCAGAGCTACAAGTAGAGTACAACGCTATTTGACATAAACAGTTTCATTCGGGAGTTTTATTGACAACAATTTTACATAAACAGTTGCATTCATTCGTTTTTTTTTTAATCGACAAAGTATGCATAATAGCTATAACAATGCACCTCATCTATTGGCCAACTGATAATGAATTACAAAACAGGTAAAACACCTGATACCGTTCACCTTTCACTACTATACCTGTTATTAGTAACATGAATAGTGAGGATTGTGATTAGTTTTTTTTACGGTTGTGTTTTTTTCGTTCACCTTTCACTACTATACCTGTTATTAGTAACATGAATAGTGAGGATTGTGATTTGTTTTTTTTACGGTTGTGTTTTTTTCGTTCACCTTTCACTACTATACCTGTTATTAGTAACATGAATAGTGAGGATTGTGATTAGTTTTTTTTACGGTTGTGTTTTTTTGCATTTCTTTGTGTACTTCCTTGTAAAATAGACCTTTGTTAATTGGATCCCATCCTGCCTAAATAAAGGTTACATAAATAAACCATTGAACCTTGTTCCATTGTAGGCTACTATAGGTTGTATATAGGTAGAATCAGTTTAGATCGATTCATGGTGGAAATATTTCCTCGTCAGATGGTACATGGTAGGTTTGTATGGGGACAGTTTGGAGACACGGCAGAGTGGACGTTGTACCTTCAGACCTTTGTTTCCCTGGCCGCTCACCCCCCCACAATTACGTCACACAGATTCTGCACTTTCATCTCCAAGGATAGGAATCTTTTGTAATATGTCTAATATGGGAGGTTGGATTTCCATATAACTAACTAGAAAACATTTAATGAGACCACTGTGTGACAGACAGACCCAAATGATAGAGAGAGAGAGAGAGAGGTTAGCTAATGATTGACAAATTCCACGAAAGTATAAAGAAGCCCTGTGTCTCTCTGCTCTTGGGCTCAATCGCTAGATCCCCTCTTCCCTCCGTCCGTGAGTCTTACCTTCCATCATGCAGTTGTTGGCTGTCTGCAGCCTGTTGGTGCTGCTGTGTGTATCAGCCAGGTCTCAGAATCAGATCTGTACCATCTTCACAGAGGCCAAGAAAGATGGATTCAAGGCTATGTGAGTAAATCTATGTGAGAAAAGATGTTAAAAGCTTTTATTTCATCACTACCTTTATATGGTGTCACTTTGTTTTCAAACTCACCTGAGTGCCTGAACCTCAAGATTCTTTAACCACTTAATACTTTTACATGGATTTGATTTGTCCTATTTTGTTCATCTGGAATTTCTCTCCTATGGCTGATTTTAAAATGGACTGGGTTCAAACAGCAGTGTAGTGTAAATATCTTGGTGAGGTGTCGTAATCTTACTGTGTGTGTGTGTGTGTGTGTGTGTTTTACTGGGACATTTGGTTTCACCGTCGACATTTTTAAACATGTCGGCTGGAGTTTTACTGTTATCTATTGCCAGGTAAGGAGAGTTGTGACGTGTGTGTGTGTGTGTGTGTGTGTGTGTGTGTGTGTGTGTGTAGGGCACTAGTAGGGCTGGCTCAGAACCTTCCAGATAGTTTGTTGGATGACGTGGTGCCCCTGGTCGCGGAAGCCTTCACCATGGGCATCCAATGCTGCTCAGACGAACCCCTAGAAGACTGCAACAGGGACGTGGTGAGAGACCCCAACCACACCCCCTCATCCCTAACTGACACATGCCAATCACATTGATGTGCCCAGTCAGAGGTAGGGGCCAGATGTAAGGGTAGGTAGGGGACAGGGATAGAGGGGAGGGGCCAGAGTTAGGGGCCAGATGTAAGGGTAGGTAGGGGCCAGGGGGATAGAGGGGAGGGAGGGAGGGGGAGGGGCCAGAGGTGGTAGGTAGGGAGGGGAGGGGCCACCGTTAGGGGGCAGGGAGGAGAGGGGCCAGCCCGGCCAGTGGTAGGGAGGGGAGGGGCCAGCCTTGCCTGGGGGGTCCAGCGGTAAGAGGTTGGGAGGTGAGGGGTCAGCACGGCCATAGGTAGGCAGGGGAGGGGCCAGAGGTAGGGGTTTGTATGTAATTGGGCATTAGTGACTGATGTTTTTAGTCAAGGTTCAGACTTTTACATTTTTTTTGTTTTAACCCTTAATTGGCACACCTGATTTAATTAGTCAAAGGCTCAATGATTAGTTCAAGTCAAATCAAGCTTTATTTATACAGCGCATTTCAGACATGCAATGCAATGTGTTTCACAGGAAAAGAAAACAATAAAAAACAATGAAAATAAAAGCAGAAAAATGTACTACACAACAAACATAAGATTTAAAAAAACTAAAGAATGACAAAAAACTGAACAACTTAAAAACACCAGAAGGAAAAGAAAAGTTAAAAAGGTGTGTTTTAAGATCTCTTTTAAATATGTCCACAGTTTCAGCCCCTCAGGTTCTCTGGCAGGCTATTCCAGAGGCTGGGGGCATAGTAACTAAAGGCTGCCTCTCCATGCCTCTTGGTCCCCCCTCAGGTTACTCTAGAGGCTGGGGGCATAGTAACTAAAGACTGCCTCTCCATGCCTCTTGGTCCCCCCTCAGGTTACTCTAGAGGCTGGGGGCATAGTAACTAAAGGCTGCCTCTCCATGCCTCTTGGTCCCCCCTCAGGTTACTCTAGAGGCTGGGGGCATAGTAACTAAAGGCTGCCTCTCCATGCCTCTTGGTCCCCCCTCAGGTTACTCTAGAGGCTGGGGGCATAGTAACTAAAGGCTGCCTCTCCATGCCTCTTGGTCCCCCCTCAGGTTACTCTAGAGGCTGGGGGCATAGTAACTAAAGGCTGCCTCTCCATGCCTCTTGGTCCCCCCTCCGGTTACTCTAGAGGCTGGGGGCATAGTAACTAAAGGCTGCCTCTCCATGCCTCTTGGTCCCCCCTCAGGTTACTCTAGAGGCTGGGGGCATAGTAACTAAAGGCTGCCTCTCCATGCCTCTTGGTCCCCCCTCAGGTTACTCTAGAGGCTGGGGGCATAGTAACTAAAGGCTGCCTCTCCATGCCTCTTGGTCCCCCCTCAGGTTACTCTAGAGGCTGGGGGCATAGTAACTAAAGGCTGCCTCTCCATGCCTCTTGGTCCCCCCTCCGGTTACTCTAGAGGCTGGGGGCATAGTAACTAAAGGCTGTCTCTCCATGCCTCTTGGTCCCCCCTCAGGTTACTCTAGAGGCTGGGGGCATAGTAACTAAAGGCTGCCTCTCCATGCCTCTTGGTCCCCCCTCAGGTTACTCTAGAGGCTGGGGGCATAGTAACTAAAGGCTGTCTCTCCATGCCTCTTGGTCCCCCCTCAGGTTACTCTAGAGGCTGGGGGCATAGTAACTAAAGGCTGCCTCTCCATGCCTCTTGGTCCCCCCTCAGGTTACTCTAGAGGCTGGGGGCATAGTAACTAAAGGCTGCCTCTCCATGCCTCTTGGTCCCCCCTCAGGTTACTCTAGAGGCTGGGGGCATAGTAACTAAAGGCTGCCTCTCCATGCCTCTTGGTCCCCCCTCAGGTTACTCTAGCGGCTGGGGGCATAGTAACTAAAGGCTGTCTCTCCATGCCTCTTGGTCCCCCCTCAGGTTACTCTAGAGGCTGGGGGCATAGTAACTAAAGGCTGCCTGTCCATGCCTCTTGGTCCCCCCTCAGGTTACTCTAGAGGCTGGGGGCATAGTAACTAAAGGCTGCCTCTCCATGCCTCTTGGTCCCCCCTCAGGTTACTCTAGAGGCTGGGGGCATAGTAACTAAAGGCTGTCTCTCCATGCCTCTTGGTCCCCCCTCAGGTTACTCTAGAGGCTGGGGGCATAGTAACTAAAGACTGCCTCTCCATGCCTCTTGGTCCCCCCTCAGGTTACTCTAGAGGCTGGGGGCATAGTAACTAAAGGCTGCCTCTCCATGCCTCTTGGTCCCCCCTCAGGTTACTCTAGAGGCTGGGGGCATAGTAACTAAAGGCTGCCTCTCCATGCCTCTTGGTCCCCCCTCAGGTTACTCTAGAGGCTGGGGGCATAATAACTAAAGGCTGCCTCTCCATGCCTCTTGGTCCCCCCTCAGGTTACTCTAGAGGCTGGGGGCATAGTAACTAAAGGCTGCCTCTCCATGCCTCTTGGTCCCCCCTCAGGTTACTCTAGAGGCTGGGGGCATAGTAACTAAAGGCTGTCTCTCCATGCCTCTTGGTCCCCCCTCAGGTTACTCTAGAGGCTGGGGGCATAGTAACTAAAGGCTGCCTCTCCATGCCTCTTGGTCCCCCCTCAGGTTACTCTAGAGGCTGGGGGCATAGTAACTAAAGGCTGCCTCTCCATGCCTCTTGGTCCCCCCTCAGGTTACTCTAGAGGCTGGGGGCATAGTAACTAAAGACTGCCTCTCCATGCCTCTTGGTCCCCCCTCAGGTTACTCTAGAGGCTGGGGGCATAGTAACTAAAGGCTGCCTCTCCATGCCTCTTGGTCCCCCCTCAGGTTACTCTAGAGGCTGGGGGCATAGTAACTAAAGACTGCCTCTCCATGCCTCTTGGTCCCCCCTCAGGTTACTCTAGAGGCTGGGGGCATAGTAACTAAAGGCTGCCTCTCCATGCCTCTTGGTCCCCCCTCAGGTTACTCTAGAGGCTGGGGGCATAGTAACTAAAGGCTGCCTCTCCATGCCTCTTGGTCCCCCCTCAGGTTACTCTAGAGGCTGGGGGCATAGTAACTAAAGGCTGCCTCTCCATGCCTCTTGGTCCCCCCTCAGGTTACTCTAGCGGCTGGGGGCATAGTAACTAAAGACTGCCTCTCCATGCCTCTTGGTCCCCCCTCAGGTTACTCTAGAGGCTGGGGGCATAGTAACTAAAGGCTGCCTCTCCATGCCTCTTGGTCCCCCCTCAGGTTACTCTAGAGGCTGGGGGCATAGTAACTAAAGGCTGCCTCTCCATGCCTCTTGGTCCCCCCTCAGGTTACTCTAGAGGCTGGGGGCATAGTAACTAAAGGCTGCCTCTCCATGCCTCTTGGTCCCCCCTCAGGTTACTCTAGAGGCTGGGGGCATAGTAACTAAAGACTGCCTCTCCATGCCTCTTGGTCCCCCCTCAGGTTACTCTAGAGGCTGGGGGCATAGTAACTAAAGGCTGCCTCTCCATGCCTCTTGGTCCCCCCTCAGGTTACTCTAGAGGCTGGGGGCATAGTAACTAAAGGCTGCCTCTCCATGCCTCTTGGTCTCCCTGAGGTTCTCTGGCAGGCTATTCCAGAGACAGGGGGGCATAATAAATAAAGACTGTCTCTTCATGCCTCTTGGTTCTAGACTTTGGGATAGTTAAAAGGCCTGTGCCAGAGGACCTAAGGGACCTACTGGGTACATAACTTAAAAGCATGTCTGACATGTATTGTGGTGCACAGTAGTACCCTGATTTAAAAAACAATTGAAGAATCGTGCAATGAATTCTAAAACTCACAGACAGCCAGTGCAGAGACCTTAAAACCGGTGTAATGTGTGCTCTCCGTCTGGTCTTGGTCAGTACCCGTGCTGCAGCATTCTGTATGTTTTGCAGTTGACCAATGGCTTTCTTGGGTAGACCAGACAGGAGAGCATTACAGTAGTCAAGCCTGCTTGTAATTGAAGCATGGATGAAGTCTCTCTGTATCAGCCTGAGAGAGAAACGGCCAGCTCCTTGGCAATGTACCTCAGGTGGTAAAAAAGCTATTTTGGTCACATTCCTAATGTATGATTCAAAATTTAGTTTAGAATCTAAAATAACACCTAGGTTTTTTTTACCTGGTGTTTTTATCTTTATTGCCCGTGAAATAAAATGTGCGGCCAGATTCTCTCACTGGGCTTTGGTGCCAACAATAAGTAGCTTAAGATGTGATATCACTTTCCTGTGCATGTCACTGTGTCATCAGGTCTTGACTGATACCCAGCATAATGTTGGTTATCTTATCTCTGAAATATGCCGCAAACTCATCACATTTAGATGTGGCGCAAAGTTCACATAGGTTTGCAGGGGGGGGGGGGGGGGGGGGGGGGGAGGGAGATTTATCAGGCCATCAATGGTGGAGAAGAGCCCATCTCTAATTATTCTGATTTAATAGTGATCAAGTTATAAAAAATGAGCCCGTTTCTTCATAATGTGTTCAGTATTACCCTGTGCTATGGGTAACAAGGTAGTATAGCTTCCACAGTGGTGATCAGATAAAGCAACATCAATTATAGAGGATATGTCAATACAAAGCCCCTTGGTAATAACCAGGTCCAGAGTACCGTTCTACTGGGTGGGCCCAGTACAAAGCCCCTTGGTATTAACAAAGTCCAGAGTATGGCCGTGGTTATGGGTGGGCCCAGTACAAAGCCCCTTGGTATTAACAAGGTCCAGAGTACCGTTCTACTGGGTGGGCCCAGTACAAAGCCCCTTGGTATTAACAAAGTCCAGAGTATGGCCGTGGTTATGGGTGGGCCCAGTACAAAGCCCCTTGGTATTAACAAGGTCCAGAGTACCGTTCTACTGGGTGGGCCCAGTACAAAGCCCCTTGCTATTAACCAGGTCCAGAGTATGGCTGTGGTTATGGGTGGGCTCAGTAGAAAGCCCCTTGGTAATAACCAGGTCCAGAGTATGGCCTCTGATATGGGTGGGCTCAGTAGAAAGCCCCTTGGTAATAACCAGGTCCAGAGTATGGCCTCTGATATGGGTGGGCTCAGTAGAAAGCCCCTTGGTAATAACCAGGTCCAGAGTATGGCTGTGGTTATGGGTGGGCCCAGTAGAAAGCCCCTTGGTAATAACCAGGTCCAGAGTATGGCTGTGGTTATGGGTGGGCCCAGTAGAAAGCCCCTTGGTAATAACCAGGTCCAGAGTATGGCTGTGGTTATGGGTGGGCCCAGTAGAAAGCCCCTTGGTAATAACCAGGTCCAGAGTATGGCCTCTGATATGGGTGGGCCCTGTAACATGTTGGATAAAGTCCATAGAGCTCAAAAGATTCATAATTCAATGGCCTTGGAGTCAGTCTCTTTGTCAACATGAATATTAAAATCACCCAACACAATGATTTTATCATAGTTCTCAAGGACAGTAGACAATAGTTCAGTGAAATCAGTACAGAAAGTGGGGCAGTACTTTGGTGGCCTATACAGGGTTATGGCCAGCACTGGTGGCTGACATTTAAACAGTATAGCATGATGCTCAAAAGACCCGAAGTCACCAAACGTAATTTCCTTTCAGCTGAGAGCATTAGTAAATTGAATCATGTGTGCCAATTTAGCTTTACAACTAAAATGTAGAACACCTGTGGGGCAGAGGAGAGGGTTGGGAAACCTTGGCTTAAAGCCCCAGTGCTGTCAAAAAACATGATCCCCCCCCCCCCCCCCCCCCCCCCCCCCCGTGTTTTATATATATTTCCACACCAAGAGGTTGGAATAATATTGTGAAATTGTAAAAAATATGATAAAGCCCTTTTAGTTCAAGAGCTGTTTGAAAAGGCCGCCTGAAATTTCATCCTGTTTTGGTGGGGTGGAGTTTTGGCCTTCCATGGCGACATCACCAGGCGGTAAATTAGTTAATAGACCAATAAGAAAGAGAGTTCCAAACCTCGCCGCCAATAACAGCTAGTTTTCCGTTTTCACCCCACTCAGACCCCACCCAGACAGTCCTACCAAAATTCTTGCTTGAGAAATTGCTCTTTGCTAAGAAGCTATTTGTGTTTCTTTTTGACCATTTTAATTGAAAACAATCACAGTAAGGTACTTAATTGCTACTCAGAAATTATTTTATATTCAGATAAAAACGTCAGGACCTTTTAATAAATGAATCCCTCTAGAGTCTTCTATCTATCTCTATGGCTTAGAATGTCCTGTACAGATACAACAGTACCCTCTGCTGGCTAAAGGGTGTACTACTATGTGTGTGCAGGCAGACCTGTTCCAGAGTGCTGTGTGTTCTTCTGAGACCTTAGTTGAGAAGAGCAATCTGAAGCACTGCTGTGAGAAGACTGCCACTGAGAGGACACACTGCTTCGTGGAACACAAGGCCAAGGTAAGATAGGCCACCCCCTATGGTTCCTCTCTTGGTTTCTTTGTGCATGTTTGGCTTTTTGAAGTTTTATGTGTGCTTGTTTTTGTTTTTTAAATGGTTTGAAATAATAAACTAAACTTCTAGTGAGTTTTCTACATTTACATTTTAGTCATTTAGCAGATGCTAGGTGAGGTGATTCATCTTAAGATACACTACATGACCAAAAGTATGTGGACACCTTCTCGTTGAAGTACTCATTCTAAAATCATGGACATTAATATGGAGTTGGTCCCCCCTTTGCTGCAAAAAGAGCCTCCACTCTTCTCGGAAGGCTTTCCAGTATATGTTGGAACATTGCTGCAGGGATTTGTTTCCATTCAGCCATAAGAGCATTAGTGATGTCAGGCACTGATGTTGGGCGATTAGGCCTGACTCGCAGTCGGCGTTACAATTCATCCCAAAGGTGTTCGATGGGGTTGAGGTCAGGGCTCTTTGCATGCCAGTCAAGTTCTTCCCCACCGATCTCAACAAACCATTTCTGTATGGACCTCGCTTTGTGCACCGGGGATTTGTCATGCTGAAACAGGAAAGAGCCTCAAAGTTGGAAGCAGAGAATCGTCTAGAATGTCACTGTATGCTGTAACATTAAAATTTCCCTTCACTGGAACTAAGGGGCCCGAACCATGAAAAACAGACCCAGACCATTATTCCTCTTCCACCAAACTTTACAGTTGGCACTATGTATTGGGGCAGGTAGCGTTCCCCTGGCATCTGCCAAACTCAGATTCGTCTGTCGGACTGCAGGATGGTGAAGCGTCATTCATCACTCCAGAGAACGCTTTTCCACTGCTCCAGAGTCCAATGGCTGCGAGCTTTACACCACTCCAGCCGACGTGTGGCATTGCACATGGTGATCTTAGGCTTGTGTGCGGCTGCTCGGCCATGGAAACCCATTTCATGAAGCTCTCAACGAACATTTCTTGTGCTGAAGTTGCTTTCAGAGGCAGTTTGGAACTCGGTAGTGACTGTTGCAGACGATTTTTACGTGCTTCAGCACTCGGCGGTCCCGTTCTGTAAGCTTGTGTGGCCTACTACTTCGCGGCTGAGTCGTTGTTGCTCATAGACGTCTCTACTTCACAATAACAGCACTTACAGTTGACCGGGGCAGCTCTAGTAGGGCAGAAATTTGTTGGAAAGGTGGCATGCTATGAAAGTGCCACGTTGAAAGTCACTGAGCTCTTCAGTAAGGCCATTCTACTGCCAATGTTTGTCTATGGAGATTGCATGGCTGTGTGCTCGATTTTATACACCTGTCAGCAACGGGTGTGGCTGAAATAGCTGAATCCACTCATTTTATATATACACTGCTCCAAAAAATAAAGGGAACACTAAAATAACACATCCTAGATCTGAATGAATAAAATAATCTTATTAAATACTTTTTTCTTTACATAGTTGAATGTGCTGACAACAAAATCACACAAAAATAATCAATGGAAATCCAATTTATCAACCCATGGAGGGCTGGATTTGGAGTCACACTCAAAATTAAAGTGGAAAACCACACTACAGGCTGATCCAACTTTGCTTTAATGTCCTTAAAACATGTCAAAATGAGGCTCGGTAGTGTGTGTGGCCTCCACGTGCCTGTATTACCTCCCTACAACGCCTGGGCATGCTCCTGATGAGGTGGCGGATGGTCTCCTGAGGGATCTCCTCCCAGACCTGGACTAAAGCATCCGCCAACTCCTGGACAGTCTGTGGTGCAACGTGGCGTTGGTGGATGGAGCGAGACATGATGTCCCAGATGTGCTCAATTGGATTCAGGTCTGGGGAACGGGCGGGCCAGTCCATAGCATCAATGCCTTCCTCTTGCAGGAACTGCTGACACACTCCAGCCACATGAGGTCTAGCATTGTCTTGCATTAGGAGGAACCCAGGGCCAACCGCACCAGCATATGGTCTCACAAGGGGTCTGAGGATCTCATCTCGGTACCTAATGGCAGTCAGGCTACCTCTGGCAAGCACATGGAGGGCTGTGCGGCCCCCCCAAAGAAATGCCACCCCACACCATGACTGACCCAGCGCCAAACCGGTCATGCTGGAGGATGTTGCAGGCAGCAGAACGTTCTCCACGGCGTCTCCAGACTCTGTCACGTCTGTCACATGTGCTCAGTGTGAACCTGCTTTCATCTGTGAAGAGCACAGGGTGCCAGTGGCGAATTTGCCAATCTTGGTGTTCTCTGGCAAATGCCAAACGTCCTGCACGGTGTTGGGCTGTAAGCACAACCCCTACCTGTGGACGTCGGGCCCTCATACCACCCTCATGGAGTCTGTTTCTGACCGTTTGAGCAGACACATGCACATTTGTGGCCTGCTGGAGGTCATTTTGCAGGGCTCTGGCAGTGCTCCTCCTGCTCCTCCTTGCACAAAGGCGGAGGTAGTGGTCCTGCTGCTGGGTTGTTGCCCTCCTACGGCCTCCTCCACGTCTCCTGATGTACTGGCCTGTCTCCTGGTAGCGCCTCCATGCTCTGGACACTACGCTGACAGACACAGTAAACCTTCTTGCCACAGCTCGCATTGATGTGCCATCCTGGGTGAGCTGCACTATCTGAGCCACTTGTGTGGGTTGTAGACTCCGTCTCATGCTACCACTAGAGTGAAAGCACCGCCAGCATTCAAAAGTGACCAAAACATCAGCCAGGAAGCATAGGAACTGAGAAGTGGTCTGTGGTCCCCACCTGCAGAACCACTCCTTTATTGGGGGTGTCTTGCGAATTGCCTATAATTTCCACCTGTTGTCTATTCCATTTGCACAACAGCATGTGAAATGTATTGTCAATCAGTGTTGCTTCATAAGTGGACAGTTTGATTTCACAGAAGTGTGATTGACTTGGAGTTACATTGTGTTGTTTAAGTGTTCCCTTTATTTTTTTGAGCAGTGTGTGTGTGTGTGTGTGTGTATATATGTGTGTGTGTGTGTATATATGTGTGTGTGTGTGTATATATATTAGCTAGCTAGCTAGGTGAGACAGCAACACACTTTTCCCAGGCACTGTGCCTCAGAGGTCTAGGCCGGCCGGGATACTGTAAAAGCAGTGACAACTGCTGAACTAAAAAGGGCTTTATGGATGCATTTGAGTAATGTGTTGGTTGATTTAATTGTAGATTCCCCGGGACCTGTCCCAAACCTCTGAGTCGCCAGCTGCAGACCAGTGTGAAGACTTTAAGAAGGACCGCAAGGATTTCGTGGAGAGGTAAGTGGATCCACTCAACTCATGTGGCTGTGACCGACGCTGAGTTTGAACCTGGGATAGGTCTCCTCCAGGCAGCTAAAATACTGTGTTAGGACGCTGAGCTAAAGCCAAGCCGAGGTGTTGTGTTGTGTTGCAGCTTCATCTTTAGGTTCTCCAAGCGTAACACCATGCTACCTCCTCATGTGATCCTGGCCGTCACTAAGAGTTACGGAGAGGTTCTGGCTACCTGCTGTGGGAAGGGTGAGGCCGAGGCCCAGACCTGCTTCGACACCAAGGTCAGGAAGTGTCCCAAATGGCACCCTATTCCCTATATTTGACCAGAACTCTATCAGGGAATAGTGTGCCATTTTGGATGCTGTTTCATGTCCGTTCAGCAGACGCTCTTATCCAGAGCGACTTACAAGAGCAATTAGGGCACATCGATAGATTTTTCACTTAGTCGGCACTGGGATTCGAACCAGCAACCTTTCGGTTACTAGCCCAATGCACTTAACCTCTTGGGGCTAGGTGGGACGCTAGCGTGCCACCTGTGGTGCACTCCATCAACAGCAGGTGCATTTCAAGAGCGGCAAATTTGAATCCAAATAAATGTCAAAATTCAAATTTTTCAAAAATACAACTATGTTACACCATTTGAAAGATAAACATCTCCTTAATCTAACCACGTTTTACGATTTCAAAAAGGTTTTACGGCGAAAGCATAAATTTAGAGTATGTTAGGACAGTACATTTACAAGAGTTGTGTGTAATGTTTTGTCAAGTCAAAGACAGGGTCACCAAAACCATAAAACCAGCTAAAATGATACACTAACCTTTTACAATCTCCATCAGATGACACTCCTAGGACATTATGTTAGACAATGCATGCATTTTTAGTTCTATCAAGTTCATATTTATATACAAAAACAGCGTTTTACTATGGCATTGATGTTGAGGAAATCGTTTCCCTCCAATAACCGGCAGTCAAGTCAGCGTCACAAATTAAATAATTAAAATTAGAAAACATTGGTAAAATATTATATTGTCATTTAAAGAATTATAGATTTACATCTTTTGAACGCAATCAACTTGCCAGATTTAAAAATAACCTTACTGGGAAATCACACTTTGCAATAATCTGAGCACTGTGCCCAGAAAAATACGCGTTGCGATACAGACTAGACGTCATGTTGGGGAGATCTAAAATCGAAAATACTATGTAAATAATCCATTACCTTTGATTCTCTTCATCAGATGTCACTTCCAGGTATCACAGGTCCATAACGAATGTAGTTTTGTTCAAAAAAGCTCATCATTTATGTCCAAAAATCTCCGTCTCGTTAGCACATGATGTAAGCCAGCCGGACTTCTCGTCATGAACGAGGGGAAAAAATATATTTCCGTTCGTTCAAACATGTCAAACGTTGTATAGCATAAATCATTAGGGCCTTTTTTAACCAGAACATGAATAATATTCAAGGTGGACGAATGCATAGCCTTTTATAACGTATTGGAACGAGGGTACCCAACATGAAGTAGCGCGCCAGGTGTCTAATGGGACATCACCGTTCCATGGCTCTTGTTCGGTCAGATCTCCCTCCAGAAGACTCAAAACACTTTGTAAAGGCTGGTGACATCTAGTGGAAGCAATAGGAAGTGCCAAAATATTCCTAAACCCCTGTGTTTTTCAATGGGAGAGGTTTAAAGTCAATACAACACATCAGGTATCCACTTCCTGTCAGAAAATGTCTCAGGGTTTTGCCTGCCAAATGAGTTCTGTTATACTCACAGACACCATTCAAACAGTTTTGGAAACTTTAGAGTGTTTTCTATCCATATATAATAAGTATATGCATATTCTAGTTACTGGGTAGGATTAGTAACCAGATTAAATCGGGTACATTTTTTTTATCCAGACGTGCAAATGCTGCCCCCTAGACCCAACAGGTTAACTGCTAGGCTACTTGTCACTCCCATTCTCAATTTAATTCCACCACCTTTATTGGCATGGAAAGTAAAGCACCTACATAGCCAAAGAGAACATTCTCTCTATTTTTTCAGAAATCTACGTTTCAACACTTCGTTAGGAACCGTGTCAATGAACTGAAGGCCCTGTGCATTGTCCACAACAAATATGGAGACCGCATTTTCAAGGCCAAGTAAGACATGGCAATCTAAAAATCTATGGTTCTAATTGGCTAAGAGCTAGGAGAGCCTTCCCCTGGGCCAGTCTTATTGGTTGACGCGTGTGTCTGTCTGTTCTAACAGGAAGATGATCCAGTACAGTCAGAAGATGCCTCAGGCATCGTTCCAGGAGATGAAAGGCATTGTAGACAAGATCGTAGCCACTACTGCCCCCTGCTGCAGCGGAGACATGATCACCTGCATGAAGCGAAGAGTAAGTTATTTCATCTCTATTCCCCTCTTTCATTTCCTCCTCTCTCTTCCCACACTCACGCTTTCATTTCCTCTCTCTCTTCCCACACTCACGCTTTCATTTCCTCTCTCTCTTTACCTATATGTCATTCTCTCTCATCCCTCTGATTGTGTGTGTCCATCTCCTTATCTGATGGACACACACACACACACACCGTCTCCTTATCTGATTGTGTGTGTGTGTGTGTGTGTCCGTATGTGTGTGTGTCCGTCTCCTTATCTGATAGTGTGTGTGTGTTTCTCCTAACAGAAGGTGCTGGTAGACGAGGTGTGTGGTGACCGTAGTGTGTTGTCTCGCACGGCGGGTCTGAAAGCGTGCTGTAAGGAACATGCAATAGACAGGGGCTCCTGTGTTGAGGCCATGAAGCCAGACACTAAGCCAGACAGTCTGTCTGAGCGCTACGACCTGCATGCTGACATAGCTGCTGTCTGCCACACCTTCACCGAGAACCCTGATGTAGCCCTGGGGAAGTACGGAACGTCACTCACTCACTCATTCACTCACACTCACTCTCTCACACTCACTCTCTCACTCTCTCACTCTCTCACTCTCTCACTCTCTCTCTCTCTCTCTCTCTCTCTCACTCTCTCACTCACTCACTCACTCACTCACTCACTCACTCACTCACTCACTCACTCACTCACTCACTCACTCACTCTCTCACTCTCTCACTCTCTCACTCTCTCACTCTCTCACTCTCTCACTCTCTCACTCACTCTCTCACTCACTCTCTCACACACACACACACACACACACACACACACACACACACACACGAATATGGAAAAGCCGCTATACACACAATTCTGACTGTGTATGGTCTGTCCTGATTGGCTGTCTAACTGAGCTTCTGTGTATGGGCTGTCTTGATTGGCTGTCTAACTGAGCTTCTGTGTATGGGCTGTCCTGATTGGCTGTCTAACTGAGCTTCTGTGTATGGTCTGTCATGATTGGCTGTCTAACTGAGCTTCTGTGTATGGTCTGTCCTGATTGGCAGGTTGATCTATGAGCTGTCAGTGCGCCACCCTGAGTCGTCTCAGCAGGTGATTTTGAGGTTCTCCAAGGAGGCTGAGCAGGCCTTCCTCCAGTGCTGCGACAAGGAGGACCACGCAGAGTGTGTCAAAACGGCTGTACGTATTACACCCGCATGGACGCACGCACACACACACACAACACACATAACACTCACATAACACACACACATATTACCGCAGAGATTTTTTTGAACCATTGCACTATTTTTGTGTGATGCTGATTCATGACATCTCGTAAATTCCTAAATACGAGTATATGACTGGGAAAAATCCCCTTGAACCCCCCTCCAACTCATATTACTAGTAGGAAGAACCCCCTTGAACCCCCCCTCCAACTCATATTACTAGTTGGAAGAACCCCCTTGAACCCCCCCTCCAACTCATATTACTAGTAGGAAGAACCCCCTTGAACCCCCCTCCAACTCATATTACTAGTAGGAAGAACCCCCTTGAACCCCCCCTCCAACTCATATTACTAGTAGGAAGAACCCCCTTGAACCCCCCTCCAACTCATATTACTAGTAGGAAGAACCCCCTTGAACCCCCCTCCAACTCATATTACTAGTAGGAAGAACCCCCTTGAACCCCCCTCCAACTCATATTACTAGTAGGAAGAACCCCCTTGAACCCCCCCTCCAACTCATATTACTAGTAGGAAGAACCCCCTTGAACCCCCCTCCAACTCATATTACTAGTAGGAAGAACCCCCTTGAATCCCCCCTCCAACTCATATTACTAGTAGGAAGAACCCCCCTCCAACTCATATTACTAGTAGGAAGAACCCCCTTGAACTCCCCCTCCAACTCATATTACTAGTAGGAAGAACCCCCTTGGACCCCCCTCCAACTCATATTACTAGTAGGAAGAACCCCCCTCCAACTCATATTACTAGTAGGAAGAACCCCCCTCCAACTCATATTACTAGTAGGAAGAACCCCCTTGGAACCCCCCTCCAACTCATATTACTAGTAGGAAGAACCCCCTTGGAACCCCCCTCCAACTCATATTACTAGTAGGAAGAACCCCCCTCCAACTCATATTACTAGTAGGAAGAACCCCCTTGAACCCCCCCTCCAACTCATATTACTAGTAGGAAGAACCCCCCTCCAACTCATATTACTAGTAGGAAGAACCCCCCTCCAACTCATATTACTAGTAGGAAGAACCCCCTTGAACCCCCCCTCCAACTCATATTACTAGTAGGAAGAACCCCCCTCCAACTCATATTACTAGTAGGAAGAACCCCCTTGGACTCCCCCTCCAACTCATATTACTAGTAGGAAGAACCCCCCTCCAACTCATATTACTAGTAGGAAGAACCCCCCTCCAACTCATATTACTAGTAGGAAGAACCCCCTTGGACTCCCCCTCCAACTCATATTACTAGTAGGAAGAACCCCCTTGGACTCCCCCTCCAACTCATATTACTAGTAGGAAGAACCCCCCTCCAACTCATATTACTAGTAGGAAGAACCCCCTTGGACTCCCCCTCCAACTCATATTACTAGTAGGAAGAACCCCCTTGGACTCCCCCTCCAACTCATATTACTAGTAGGAAGAACCCCCTTGGAACCCCCCTCCAACTCATATTACTAGTAGGAAGAACCCCCTTGAACCCCCCCTCCAACTCATATTACTAGTAGGAAGAACCCCCCTCCAACTCATATTACTAGTAGGAAGAACCCCCCTCCAACTCATATTACTAGTAGGAAGAACCCCCCTCCAACTCATATTACTAGTAGGAAGAACCCCCCTCCAACTCATATTACTAGTAGGAAGAACCCCCTTGGACTCCCCCTCCAACTCATATTACTAGTAGGAAGAACCCCCTTGGAACCCCCCTCCAACTCATATTACTAGTAGGAAGAACCCCCTTGAACCCCCCCTCCAACTCATATTACTAGTAGGAAGAACCCCCTTGGAACCCCCCTCCAACTCATATTACTAGTAGGAAGAACCCCCTTGAACCCCCCTCCAACTCATATTACTAGTAGGAAGAACCCCCCTCCAACTCATATTACTAGTAGGAAGAACCCCCCTCCAACTCATATTACTAGTAGGAAGAACCCCCCTCCAACTCATATTACTAGTAGGAAGAACCCCCCTCCAACTCATATTACTAGTAGGAAGAACCCCCTTCAACCCCCCCTCCAACTCATATTACTAGTAGGAAGAACCCCCTTCAACCCCCCTCCAACTCATATTACTAGTAGGAAGAACCCCCCTCCAACTCATATTACTAGTAGGAAGAACCCCCCTCCAACTCATATTACTAGTAGGAAGAACCCCCCTCCAACTCATATTACTAGTAGGAAGAACCCCCTTCAACCCCCCCTCCAACTCATATTACTAGTAGGAAGAACCCCCTTCAACCCCCCTCCAACTCATATTACTAGTAGGAAGAACCCCCCTCCAACTCATATTACTAGTAGGAAGAACCCCCCTCCAACTCATATTACTAGTAGGAAGAACCCCCCTCCAACTCATATTACTAGTAGGAAGAACCCCCCTCCA
The DNA here is from genome assembly GCF_965601325.2 of Salmo salar. Classification (NCBI taxonomy): domain Eukaryota; kingdom Metazoa; phylum Chordata; class Actinopteri; order Salmoniformes; family Salmonidae; genus Salmo; species Salmo salar. The sequence continues at coordinate 7,479,510 of NC_138305.1, forward strand.
ACTCATATTACTAGTAGGAAGAACCCCCCTCCAACTCATATTACTAGTAGGAAGAACCCCCTTCAACCCCCCCTCCAACTCATATTACTAGTAGGAAGAACCCCCCTCCAACTCATATTACTAGTAGGAAGAACCCCCCTCCAACTCATATTACTAGTAGGAAGAACCCCCTTGAACCCCCCTCCAACTCATATTACTAGTAGGAAGAACCCCCCTCCAACTCATATTACTAGTAGGAAGAACCCCCCTCCAACTCATATTACTAGTAGGAAGAACCCCCCTCCAACTCATATTACTAGTAGGAAGCCCGTCTATCATCGCTGAGCTCCGACTGTTCCCACATGTTGACCTCTGACACTACTAAGGAAATGACCTTGATAACAGCATCTATTTCTGTTTGTTGAACACTATCATTTGTTTTTACGAGCATGATAGCATGTTTGCCATTAGCCAATTGGTGTTCTCAACAAGTTCAATGCACGTGAATTCACACAACTGGTTGCTCCAAGTTTAAGTAGTTCTTTCTGAGTTTTACACTTGTCATATTGTGATTTTGATATTGTTTTATGTGATATTCCACATGGACGCAGCAACTCTAAATTTCAACAAAGTTTATTTTATCATGTCTTGGCTTTAACTCAGCAGGCTAACACTGTTATGGTTCTAGGCTTTAACTCAGCGGGCTAACACTTATGGTTCTAGGCTTTAACTCAACGGGCTAACACTGTTATGGTTCTAGGCTTTAACTCAGCGGGCTAACACTGTTATGGTTCTAGGCTTTAACTCAGCGGGCTAACACTGTTATCCTGTTAGGGCTAGGGGGCAGTATTGACACGGCCGGATAAAAAAACGTACCCGATTTAATCTGGTTACTACTCCTGCCCAGTAACTAGAATATGCATATAAGTATTGGCTTTGGATAGAAAACACCCTAAAGTTTCTAAAACTGTTTGAATGGTGTCTGTGAGTATAACAGAACTCAAATGGCAGGCCAAAACCTGAGAAGATTCCATGCAGGAAGTGGCCTGTCTGAGAAGTTGTTTCATCTTGGCTCTTTTTATTGAAGACTGAGGATCTTTGCTCTACCGTGACACTTCCTACGGCTCCCATAGGCTCTCGGAGCCCGGGAAAAAGCTGAACGATATCGAGGCAGCCTCTGGCTGAAACACATTATCGCTTTTGGCAAGTGGCCGATCAGAGTACTATGGACTTAGGCGCGTGCACGAGTCGACCCCATGCTTTATTTTCTTTCGTCTGTTTACCTAAACGCAGATTCCCGGTCGGAATATTATCGTTTTTTATGAGAAAAATGGCATAAAAATTGATTTTAAACAGCGGTTGACATGCTTCGAAGTACGGTAATGGAATATTTAGACATTTTTTGTCACGAATTGCGCCATGCTCGTCACCCTTATTTACCCTTTCGGATAGTGTCTTGAACGCACGAACAAAACGCCGCTGTTTGGATATAACAATGGATTATTTGGGACCAAACCAACATTTGTTATTGAAGTAGAAGTCCTGGGAGTGCATTCTGACGAAGAACAGCAAAGGTAATAACATTTTTCTTATAGTAAATCTGACTTTGGTGAGTGCTAAACTTGCTGGGTGTCTAAATAGCTATTTTAAAATCGGACATATCGAGTGCATAGAGGAGTTCTGTATCTATAATTCTTAAAATAATTGTTATGTTTTTTGTGAACGTTTATTGTGAGTAATTTAGTAAATTCACCGGCAGTGTTCGGTGGGAATGCTAGTCACATGCTAGTCACATGCTAATGTAAAAAGCTGGTTTTTGATATAAATATGAACTTGATTGAACAAAACATGCATGTATTGTATAACATAATGTCCTAGGGTTGTCATCTGATGAAGATCATCAAAGGTTAGTGCTGCATTTAGCTGTGGTTTGGGTTTATGTGACATTATATGCTAGCTTGAAAAATGGGTGTCTGATTATTTCTGGCTGGGTACTCTGCTGACATAATCTAATGTTTTGCTTTCGTTGTAAAGCCTTTTTGAAATCGGACAGTGTGGTTAGATTAACGAGAGTCTTGTCTTTAAAATTGTGTAAAATAGTCATATGTTTGAAAAATTGAAGTTTTTGCATTTTTGAGGAATTTGAATAACGCGCCACGGGATTACACTGGCTGTTACGTAGGTGGGACGATTTGGTGCCACCTACCCTAGAGAGGTTATGGTTCTAGGCTTTAACTCAGCGGGCTAACACTGTTATGGTTCTAGGCTTTAACTCAGCAGGCTAACACTGTTATGGTTCTAGGCTTTAACTCAGCAGGCTAACACTGTTATGGTTCTAGGCTTTAACTCAGCAGGCTAACACTGTTATGGTTCTAGGCTTTAACTCAGCAGGCTAACACTGTTATGGTTCTAGGCTTTAACTCAGCAGGCTAACACTGTTATGGTTCTAGGCTTTAACTCAGCAGGCTAACACTGTTATGGTTCTAGGCTTTAACTCAGCAGGCTAACACTGTTATGGTTCTAGGCTTTAACTCAGCAGGCTAACACTGTTATGGTTCTAGGCTTTAACTCAGCAGGCTAACACTGTTATGGTTCTAGGCTTTAACTCAGCAGGCTAACACTGTTATGGTTCTAGGCTTTAACTCAGCGGGCTAACACTTATGGTTCTAGGCTTTAACTCAGCAGGCTAACACTGTTATGGTTCTAGGCTTTAACTCAGCAGGCTAACACTGTTATGGTTCTAGGCTTTAACTCAGCAGGCTAACACTGTTATGGTTCTAGGCTTTAACTCAGCGGGCTAACACTGTTATGGTTCTAGGCTTTAACTCAGCAGGCTAACACTGTTATGGTTCTAGGCTTTAACTCAGCGGGCTAACACTGTTGTTCCCATGCAGCTGGCCGACAGTAACATAGACAAGATGATCACTGATGAGATTGAATACTACAAGAACATGTGTGCTGCAGAGGCTGCCCTGGGAGATTACAACTTTGAGAAGAGGTGAGAGGTCATGCTCTCACACAGACAGGTCAAAGGTCATGAAAGCTCAAAGTAGATGTCCTTCATGTGGTATGCGATCATTAACGTCACATTTAGTCCTAACAACTAACCGACAGATGTTGTTATGGGTAAATTGATCATTATTTTTAATGACTAAATTAATAATTTATGAATGGTTAATTCGTATTTAATACACGGCTATTTCACTGTTTATTAACATGAATTTATCCTCTTCCTCTTTCTCCTCCTCTTCTTCCTCCTGCTCCTCCTCTTCCTGCTCCTCCGCTTCCTGCTCCTCCTCTTCCTGCTGCTCCTCTTGCTGCTCCTCCTCCTGCTCCTCCTCTTGCTGCTCCTCTCCCCCTCCTGCTCCTCTTCCTGCTCCTCCTCTTTTTCCTCCTCATCTTCCTCCCTACTCCTCCTCTTCCTGCTCCTCCTCTTCCTACTCCTCCTCTGCCTACTCCTCCTCTTCCTGCTCCTCCTTTTTCCTCCTCATCTTCCTTCCTGCTCCTCCTCTTGCTGCTCCTCCTCTTTTTCCTCCTCCTCTTCCTCCCTGTTCCTCTTCCTCTAGTATGATGGTGTACTACACTAGGATAATGCCCCAGGCCTCCTTCCTCCAGCTTCACATTGTGTCTGAGACTGTGGCTGATGTCTTCCATGACTGCTGCAAGGACCAGCCAGGCCACTTAGTCTTGCCCTGCGCAGAGGAGAAGGTCTGACACACACACACAAATGTACACAAGCACATACAAACACACAGAGGTATGCTACTCACACATACACAGGCATGCATAAATCGCTGAGTCTACATTTTTAAATAGAGGTTAAATAAAGTTAAAATAAGCTCTCCCTTCCTTTGTCCTCTTCCAAGTCGACCAACGTGCTCGACGCCACGTGTAACGACGACAACTACTCCAGCATTAACCCCCGCATCGCCCACTGTTGCAACCAGTCCTACTCCATGAGGAGACCCTGCATCCTGTCTATCCAGCCTGACACAGAGTTTACGCCCCCGGAGCTGGATGCCAACGACTTCCACATGGGCCCTGAGCTCTGCACCAAGAACAGCAAGGATCTCCTGCTATCCGGGAAGAAGTGAGTAGAGATATACTAAGAACGTACTGTGTATAAACACGTGGGCACCAATTCACACATACAGTACATATACTCTTAACTCGCTAGGTTTACAAATGTCTGTTTACGTGTGTGTGTATTTGTGTGTGTCCGTGTGTGTCCGTGTGTGTCCGTGTCCTCAGGCTGCTGTACGATGTGGTCAGACATAAGACCATCATCACCGAGGATCATCTGAAGATCATCTCTACTAACCACAGCATCATGAAGGAGAAGTGCTGTGCTGCTGAGGACAAAGAAGCATGCTTCACTGAAGAGGTAACCTACACCACTCCGTACTGATGAAATGTTTCATTGTTTATCTTTTAATCTGTATAGTCAAATTGCCTGGTAAAAGGGGTGCTAGGAAAAAGACAATTTGTAGAAATTAAGTAAAACAGAATTGAGATTGTGTGTGCTGTCGTTTTCTTTGACTTTGAAAGTGGGGAATAGCCTATTATGTAGATTTAAGGCAACACAAGTGTAATAACTGATGTCATGTTTTGTTTTCTCCTACAGGCTGCCAAGCTGCTAGCTGAGAGCATAGAGCTGGTCAAGGCTTAAGATATTATTTTCATTGTATTCATTTCAACAGAGGAACTGGTGAATTAAAAACATTGCTATAGTTCTGTCTGTGTCTACAATATCTACCTCCATAGCAACACCATAGTGACCTCCCCTCATCCTTCCATCCATAACGTCTGTGATCCACTAAGCCTGTTCATCTTTGATCAAGTCGTTAACCTGTCGATCTGTGATGGACTCGTTAACCTGTCGATCTGTGATGGACTCGTTAACCTGTCGATCTGTGATGAACTCGTTAACCTGTCGATCTGTGATGGACTCGTTAACCTGTCGATCTGTGATGGACTCGTTAACCTGTCGATCTGCGATTACTCAGAAGCACTGGTTTATTTTTAACAGACAATGACTGAAATAAATGCATTTATTTGATTACTGTTGTGGCTGTTTTATTTTGGTCAGATTCTCAAGCCATTCATATCTGTCAGTGCTTTGTGGTCATAATAAATCTCATGTTTAACCAATGACTTATGATTGTTTAGAAATGATTCATAATTTGTCTATAAATGTTTAATTGACAGTTGATGAACGTAGTATAAAATCTTTATGAAGCTAATGTTATTGAAAAGAGTTACACAAAAAAGAAACGTCCTCTCACTGTCAACTGTGTTTTTCAGCAAACTTAACATGTGTGTATATATTTGTATGAACATAACAAGATTCAACAACTGAGACATAAACTGAACAAGTTCCACAGACATGTGACTAACAGAAATGGAATAATGTGTCCCTGAACAAAGGGGGGGGTCAAAATCAAAAGTAACAGTCAGTATCTGGTGTGGCCACCAGCTGCATTAAGTACTGCAGTGCATCTCCTCCTTATGGACTGCACCAGATTTGCCAGTTCTTGCTATGAGATGTTACCCCACTCTTCCACCAAGGCATCTGCAAGTTCCCGGACATTTCTGGGAGGAATGGCCCTAGCCCTCACCCTCTGATCCAACAGGTCCCAGAGGTGCTCAATGGGATTGAGATCCGGGCTCTTCGCTAGCCATGGCAGAACACTGACATTCTTGTCTTGCAGGAAATCACGTACAGAACGAGCAGTATGGCTGGTGGCATTGTCATGCTGGAGGGTCATGTCAGGATGAGCCTGCAGGAAGGGTACCACATGAGGGAGGAGGATGTCTTCCCTGTAACGCACAGCGTTGAGATTGCCTGCAATGACAACAAGCTCAGTCCGATGATGCTGTGACACACCGCCCCAGACCATGACGGACCCTCCACCTCAAAATCAATCCCGCTCCAGAGTACAGGCCTCGGTGTAACGCTCATTCCTTCGACAATAAATGTGAATCCGACCATCACCCCTGGTGAGACAAAACCGCAACTCGTCAGAGAAGAGCACTTTTTGCCAGTCCTGTCTTGTCCAGCGACGGTGGGTTTGTGCCCATAGGTGACGTTGTTATGGTGATGTCTGGTGAAGACCTGCCTTACAACAGGCCTACAAGCCCTCAGTCCAGCCTCTCAGCCTATTACGGACAGTCTGAGCACTGATGGAGGGATTGTGCGTTCCTGGTGTAACTCGGGCAGTTGTTGCCATCCTGTACCTGTCCCGCAGGTGTGATGTTCGGATGTGCCGATCCTGTGCAGGTGTTGTTACACGTGGTCTGCCACTGCGAGGACGATCAGCTGTCCATCCTGTCTCCCTGTAGCGCTGTCTTAGGCGTCTCACAGTACGGACATTGCAATTCATTGCGCTGGCCACATCTGAAGGCGTCTCACAGTACGGACATTGCAATTCATTGCGCTGGCCACACCTCATGCCTCCTTGCAGCATGCCTAAGACACGTTCACGCAGATGAGCAGGGACCCTGGGCATCTTTCTTTTGGTGTTTTTCAGAGCCAGTAGAAAGGCCTCTTTAGTGTCCTAAGTTTTTATAACTGTGACCTTAATTGCCTACCGTCTGTAAGCTGTTTGTGTCTTAACAACCGTTCCACAGGTGCTTGTTCATTAGTTGTTTATGGTTCATTGAACAAGCATGGGAAACAGTGTTTAAACCCTTTACAATGAAGATCTGTTAAGTTATTTGGATTTTTACTAATTATCTTTGAAAGACAGGGTGCTGAAAAAGGGCCGTTACTTTTTGTGCTGTGTTTAGTTTCACCTATTCTAGGAGCATATTGTATGTGTGTATGAACTATGTGCAATATTTTTGGGATTATTGGCTTCACTGAAAACTGCTAGTGACAGGTGGCGCGATGAGAATGTTGATCCAGTGCCAACCCCCCACCCCCCCCCAAAAAAAACGGATTGCAATAAAACCTCAAGGTAAGAACAAAAACTGATTTGTGCAAAAACTATTTACAAGATATTTACAGATGTTCACTGTTGCAGTGCCAACTTTGGGAGCATGTGGTCCTCTAGTCCAGCAATTTAAGTCTGCCAGATGTCGTCACGCTGAATGGAGATGGTGCTGGAGGCTTTGGTCATCCACACAACGAAGAAGCAAGTGTCCCTTCCAGTGATGTGGAGTTGCCCTTGGACCTGCTGCCAGTAAGGATGTTCTTCAAAGGCGGTAAGAAATCCTTTGACTTCCTCTTCAATGGTAAGGTCCCTTACACCATATGGACACTTGACCTCCTCCACTGCTCTGGTGCTCACCAGACCATCCTGTGAGGCACCCAGGATCCCAGACCCCTTTGACCCAAAGCCCTGACTCCTGCACGTCCATCCCTGTAGCCATTTTGAATGCCTTGATGTCCTGCTCTTCGTTATCTGTGCCCCCTACTTTATAGGCAACACCCCATCCAATGACTGTGAACACCTTGATATGCAGCCATTGTAAGAAATGTGCATATATAAATAAAGTTTGATTTGATTGATGAAAATTACAGCTGTAGAATATTTAATAAACTGACATTTTCCCATGAGGACAAGTGCAGTTTTTCCATAAACTTTGAATTGATAACTTGGGATTTTATCACTTGATATATAAATCATATAGTGGGAAGGATCCTATAAATCAAGACAGTGTGAATGCATGTACCACTCTGAATAAATAAATACTGTGTCTTTGAAGATGTGTCTCTGGTCATTAAACTACAATACAGGCTGGATGGCTAAACAAAGTCAATTGTGAATATCAATATATTTTTACATTCATTCTCATCAATGACAACATTCTAGAACTGAGTTATCACTCATCGAAGTCTGGTATCCAGGGTAATCTGTTTAGTGATTATATCATTGATTAAGTGTCTCTTTCCTTGTAGAATGTTGACAGCTGTATAGAACACATTGTATTGATAAGATGCTCAAACTGAACTTAATAGCTACACTCACCGACACAGGACAAAATGTATCCCTCATGCTGGCCCTGACCAAACCGGTATGTTGCTCCTCACTATAGCTGCACTTCTCCACGTGGCCAGACTTCTAGTGGTCTTCTCCCCTTTTAATACTCTTATGCTCATCCTTGAAAAATGCCATAAGGACTGAAATAGACACCAAAGTCAATAAACTGTACAAACAATTATCTAGGCTACAAACAAAATAATTGTTTGATCTACTGCTCTGCTAACTAGCTAAAGTGTAGTCAGTGGCTAAAACAGAGAAAAGGGTATGTAAATTCATGGATTGGGCACAGAAGGTCTCTGATCGCGTTGGTGAACGGTAGCTAAAAGTGTCAGCTAGAGATGACGTGCAGGAGCTTCCTGCAGAAAGTTGTAGTCTTGCTGAGGTCTTCTCTGTTGCTAACTAGCATTTAGCATTTTTTACAGTAAATTGGGGCTAATATATTGAGAACTTGCCTTGTCAGAGAGCGAGCATGCGCTCATGGGCTCCTGAGTTCTTCTGCAAAAAAAATATTATAGTTGGATAAATGTAGATAAACTTGGATTTTTTTTCGCAAGGACTTACAGGATACTACCATCTACATCAAAACCATTCAAATCAAAATTCCATACCTAAAACCTTGATTTTAGACAAAATTATCTGAATGGATTCTTGCTACCAAGAACTATCAAGAGAGAACTTATAACTAAACAAAACCTGCAGAATAAACAGAGCGGAAACCTGGAAATGCCATCCAACACAAAACTGAGTGAGTAATGTTCAGTCGGAACCTACTTCTGAAGCCAAAAAGTAAAAAATTATAATTTTGTTATATAAAGCTTATTAAATAAGGCTGCCAAGCTGCTAGGACAGAACAGACCTGGCTGCAACTTCAATTAGCACTGAAGTGTGAGAGGTGTGAACTATTGAGAGGTTTGAACGCTTGAGCCTAACAATGGCAGCAGAGTTTCACAGCCTCCCCCACACAAATGCAAAGGCCTTTGAAGCCCCCTGTGCCATGGCATATCCCTGTGCAGATGTCATCACAGTACAGTACCCCTTGGATATTAAAAATAACACTGCACGGAATAAGTACAAAAAGAAGCTCCTCAAGGACAATCCAGAGACACTATTTGCTGACTGCTACAAAGAGGGGAATGTTAGCAACTTAATTTCCCACACAGACCATCCCCTGGCATGGCACAGTGCTATATTAACACAGACCATCCCCTGGCATGACACAGGGGTAGTGTGCTCTTATAGCACTGTGTCAAGAGAGAGGGTATTGGCCCAGGGTGGAAACTCAGAACACTAGACATTGAGGAAATTGAAACAACATCTGTCAACGTGTACAGTCGTGGTCAAAAGTTTTGAGAATGACACAAATATCAATTTTCACAAAGTCTGCTGCCTCAGTTTGTATGATGGCAATTTGCATATACTCCAGAATGTTATGAAGCGGGATCAGATGAATTGCAATTAATTGAAAAGTCCCTCTTTGCCATGCAAATGAACTGATTCCCCCAAAAACATTTCCACTGCATTTCAGCCCCGGAAGCACCTCAAAAATAACAAAAACCCCAAACAACAACAAAAAAATTTCCCTAAACTAAAGAGAGGGAAGGGAGGGTGGCTGCCGTCAACGACAGCACTGTGCTACACCCCCCCTCCCCAACCCACCTATATCTGGAGGTGGCTCTGGTTCTGGCAGTTCCGGGCAGACGACCCACCCCGGCAGCTCCGGGTAGACGGGCCACTCGGGCTGGGCCGGAGGACAGTCGGGCCACTCTGGCAGACCCGGAGCACAGTCGGGCCACTCTGGCAGACCCGGAAGACAGTCGGGCCACTCTGGCATACCCGGAAGACAGTCGGGCCACTCTGGCAGACCCGGAAGACAGTCGGGCCACTCTGGCAGACCCGGAAGACAGTCGGGCCACTCTGGCAGACCCGGAAGACAGTCGGGCCACTCTGGCAGACCCGGAAGACAGTCGGGCCACTCTGGCAGACCCGGAGGACAGTCGGGCCCCTCTGGCAGACCCGGAAGACAGTCGGGCCACTCTGGCAGACCCGGAAGACAGTCGGGCCACTCTGGCAGACCCGGAAGACAGTCGGGCCCCTCTGGCAGACCCGGAAGACAGTCGGGCCCCTCTGGCAGACCCGGAAGACAGTCGGGCCCCTCTGGCAGACCCGGAAGACAGTCGGGCCCCTCTGGCAGACCCGGAAGACAGTCGGGCCCCTCTGGCATCGCCGGGCAGTCTGGCATCGCCGGGCAGTCTGGCCACTCTGGCATCGCCGGGCAGTCTGGCCACTCTGGCATCGCCGGGCAGTCTAGCCACTCTGGCATCTCCGGGCAGTCTGGCCACTCTGGCAGCTCCTGACTAGTGGGTGGCTCTGGCGACTCTTGACTGACGGGCAGTTCTGGCGACTCTTGACTGACGGGCAGTTCTGGCGACTCTTGACTGACGGGCAGTTCTGGCGACTCTTGACTGACGGGCAGTTCTGGCGACTCTTGACTGATGGGCAGCTCTAGCGACGTCGGACTGGGATGACGCACTTGAAGCCTGGTGCGTGGTGCTGGTACTGGACATACCAGACTGGGAACATGCACCTCCAGGCTAGTGCGGGGAGCGGGAACAGGACGAGTCGGACTGGGCTGACTCACTTCCGGGTCCGCACGAGAGACAGGAACTGGAAACACCGGGCTATGGAGGCGCACAGGCGGTCTTGATCTTACCTCCTGCACAACCCGTCCTGGCTGGATGGAACTAGTAGCCCTGTACAAGCGGGGTGCTCGTACAGGGCGGACTGGGCTGTGCAGGGGCCTGATGGTTGCCGTGCGTAGAGCGGGAGTTGGGTAGCCTGGTCCTAGGAGGCGTACCGGCGACCAGATGCGCTGCGCAGGCATCCTCCTACCAGGCTGGATGCCCACTCTAGCACGGCACCTGCGAGGGGCTGGAATAACGCGCACCGGACTGTGCGTGCGTATGGGTGAGAGTGCGCTCTTCAGCGAAACATGGCGCCCTCCACCTCATACGCTCCTCCATATAACCACGGGTAGCTGGCTTCTGGCTCTTCCTTGGCCTAGCCAAACTACCCGTGTGCCCCCCAAAAAAAAATTATTGGGGGTGCCTCTCGTGCCTCTTGTGCTTCAACGCCAGTCGTGTTCCTCGGAAACGTTCCCGGTCCTTACCAGCCATTCTCCATGGGCCCTCTCCGGCCATAACTTGCTCCCATGTCCATCTCTCCCGTTTGTCCAATTCAAAATCCCTCTGCTCCTTCCTCTGCTGCTTGGTCCTGGTTTGGTGGGAGATTCTGTCAGGGATTTCGTCGTCGTCAGACGATATGGCGAAATCATCGTCGGAAAAAGAGGACCAATATGCAGCAGAGTTGAGTTGGTTCATTTTGAACATTTAATAAACTCAAAAATGAACATACAAAAATAACAAAACGAACTCACGATTACTAGACAGTCCTGTTAGGCTCACACACGCTAAACAAGAAACAATCTCCCACAAACACACAGACAAACACACCCAACTAATATAGGACTTCCAATCAAAGGCAACACCACACAGCTGCCTTCAATTGGAAGTCCACCCCAATAACTCAACATAGAAACAGACTACCTAGACTAAACATAGAATACATGAATCTCAAACAGTGCCCAAAAAACCCCGGAATACTAAATCAAATGCCCTTACTACAAAAACACCACCCTGAACCACATAAAACAAATACCCTCTGCCACGTCCTGACCAAACTACAATAACAATTAACCCTTATACTGGCCAGGACGTGACACACCACCAGTACAGAGCTTGCTCAGGAATGGCAGCACGCAGGTGTGAGTGCATCTGCACGCACAGTGAGGCGAAGACTTTTGGAGGATGGCCTGGTGTCAAGAAGGGCAGCAAAGAAGCCACTTTTCTCCAGGAAAAACATCAGGGACAGACTGATATTCTGCAAAAGTACAGGGATTGGACTGCTGAGGACTGGGGTAAAGTCATTTTCTCTGATGAATCTTCTTTCCGATTGTTTGGGGCATCCGGAAAAATGCTTGTCCAGAGAAGACAAGGGGAGCGCTACCAACAGTCCTGTGTCATGCCAACAGTAAAGCATCCTGAGACCATTCATGTGTGGGGTTGCTTCTCAGCCAAGGGAGTGGGCTCACTCACAATTTTGCCTAAGAACACAGCCATGAATAAAGAATGGTACCAACACATCCTCCGAGAGAAACTTCTCCCAACCATCCAGGAACAGTTTGGTGATGAACAATGCCTTTTCCAGCACGATGGAGCACATTGCCATAAGGCAAAAGTGATAACTAAGTGGCTCGGGGAACAAAACATCGATATTTTGGGTCCATGGCCAGGAAACTCTCCAGACCTTCATCCCATTGAGAACTTGTGGTCAATCCTCAAGAGGCGGGTGGACAAACAAAAACCCACAAATTCTGACAAACTCCAAGCATTGATTATGCAAGAATGGGTTGCCATCAGTCAGGATGTGGCCCAGAAGTTAATTGACAGCATGCCAGGGCGGATTGCAGAGGTCTTGAAAAAGAAGGGTCGACACTGCAAATATTGAGTCTTTGCATCAACTTCATGTAATTGTCAATAAAAGCCTTTGACACTTATGAAATGGTTGTAATTATACTTCAGTATTCCATAGTAACATCCCATCCATAGTAACAAAAATATCTAAAGACACTGAAGCAGCAAACCTTTTGAAAATGTATATTTGTTTCATTCTCAAAACTTTTGGCCATGACTGTACAAGTCTGGGACATTAATGGTGCAGGGCATCCTTAAGCAGTTCCAGCAGGACTTTTATGGGATCAAAGAGAGAGCACAGCAGGAAAAGATCTCTCTCTCTGTGACGACTCCCCCATCCTGAGTGAGTCTGATCACACCTCTTCAAACTGTCCTGCAGACAAGGATAGTCACCCCCCCAGCACTGAACACACCCAGGTCCCACAACTGCATGCTCCTCCATCATTGAGAGGGATACGTTCACAGAGCTGGAGAGAGACATGGTGGAGCTCAAAGAGCTGGTCCACACAATCCAGACCCGGAGGGCAGAAGGTGGAGATGGACGGCTGTCTGTGAGAGCTGGTTGCACTCCGAACTGAGGTGAGAGAACTTAAAGAGAGAGGAACACATGGCACAGCGAACAGCACTGAAGGAGGAGGTGAGAAAGCTAAGTTGTGACAGAGAGCAAGCCAGCAGAACAGCCCACCTCAGACAAGCCAGCAGAACAGCCCACCTCAGACCCGGACCAAACTGCCCTGGAGCTGTTATCAGAGGACAGACTATGGTCCTCCAGCCACATTATAATTCACACAGGCACAAACGACCTGAGGGCCCAGCAGGAAAGGGTGGCCCCAGCACTCAAGGGAGTGATTGAAAAAGCTTCTTCCACAACGCACAAGTGGTTATCTCCACCCTGCTACCACGAAAATGCATTCACCTTGCCACCATACAGCTGGTGAATGCAAGCATTTCCCGGGACTGTGCCTCAAAACCTAATGCCTACCTGGCCCACCACTCCAGCCTGGACTTGAACAGCCTTCTCGTCCAGGTCCACCTCTACAAGGCAGCAATCCCAACCTTTGCCAAGACCCTGAAGAACGTCACCCTCAACCGTAACCCCAACATCTCACACAGGAGCAACGGACACTCCTCCCAGACCAGCGTGACATCTTCCCAGACCTGTAAGACCCCCTCCCAAAGGACCTGCACCGAGAGAACCCACGCCAAGAGGACCTACACCCAGACCACAGCTTCACCAGCCATGCCCCAACCAGCTGAGACCACCCCCCCAAAAAACCTGGCCACACCCTATATAGGCCCCCCAGATCACACCTATGCCCCCCCCCCCCCCCCCAATGCCCCTGCCCCAAGGACCTCAACATGACAGCAGGACATATGCCCAAGCTGTGAGCAGAGCAACAGGCTCAACCCCCACTAATACACCCAACCATGCCCCATCCTGCAACCTAAGTGGTATGTATCAGATGCTCAACATGCTCTGCTCACACCTACAGTAACGGTCCGGGCCTAAACCACGCGAAAACAACACTAGACACTATGGAACACAAAGCTGGAGTGTCTAAGGCCTGAGGTCATCTGCCTTTGGCCTAAAGGATGACCAGACTGGTGCCGAGTATGCGCTCACCTTCCGGACAGTAACAGCATCTAGCGGATGGAATGAGCCGGCTCTCCGTACGCTATTCCGAAGAGGACTACGTGAGGAGGTTCAAACAGAACTGGCATGTCGGGATGACAATCTCTCCTTGGACGCACTCATCGCGATAGCCATCCGGTTAGATAATCTACTTCGGGAACGTCGGTACCCATATCGCTTCTCTCCCTCCCTCAGTGATCAATCTGTAGCAGAGCCTGAACCTATGGAGGTAGGGGGTCAGATGCCTCCCCGCGGTGGAGTTACGCAGACGGAGATAGCTGAGGCTCTGTCTCTAGTGTGGTCAAGGGGGACACCAGCTTCAGCAGTGTCCGGTACATCCCAACTCGGGATCCATGAGAGCAGAACGACGGTCAAGTGATCTTCCACCTCCTGGGGCAGGTGTGAGTATCCCACCCAGTTTCTGCTAACCCTTTTTAGTGTCGATCACACTCGCTGGCTGTCCCTCACGTGCTGTTTCTACAGTGCTAGTGTATTCCGTTGCCGCGTTGAACTTTATTGACCAGACCCTTGTCTCCTCTCTGAACATCCCCTCATGCCCGCTCTCCTCTCCGTTTCTGGTTCAAGCCCTTGATAATCGGCCACTAGGATCCGAACCATCACATACATCACCACACCACTCACACTCACCGTGGAGTCCATTCATCAGGAAAACATCCCCTTCTTCATCATTAGTGCACCAGTTCACAAGATCATCCTCAGCCTCCCATGGCTCCAACACCATAACCCCACCATCTCATGGTCGAGGATGAAAATCACGGACTGGTCACCTGAATGCCGGAGGACCTGTTTTCCTGTTCCCGCTCGTATCGTAGCCCCTGTGGTCTGGGACGTAGATGTGGACATTTACCAGGCTCTGGAGAGGCAACACGCTCCCACTACCTCCCACTACCTCCTGAGCACATCTATGTTCCCATGGGGTTAAGGGAGTGGCTGTTAACCTGGGCCCACACAGCTGTCGTCGCTGGACATCCTGGGATCACCATACTATACAATCCCTCTCCAAAAAGTATTGGTGGCCCACCGTGGCACAAGATGTTACTCACTACGTCAACTCCTGTTCTGTGTGTGCCCAAACTTAGTCTCCAGCAGGGAAACTCCTTCCCGTGCCTCAGCATCCCTGGTCTCATCTGTTACATTTACATTTAAGTCATTTAGCAGACGCTCTTATCCAGAGCGACTTACAAATTGGTGCATTCACCTTATGATATCCAGTGGAACAACCACTTTACAATAGTGCATCTAAATCTTTTAAGGGGGGGGGGGGGGGTTAGAAGGATTACTTTATCCTATCCTAGGTATTTCTTAAAGAGGTAGGGTTTCAGGTGTCTCCGGAAGGTGGTGATTGACTCCGCTGTCCTGGCGTCGTGAGGGAGCTTGTTCCACCATTGGGGTGCCAGAGCAGCGAACAGTTTTGACTGGGCTGAGCGGGAACTGTGCTTCCTCAGAGGTAGGGGGGCCAGCAGGCCAGAGGTGGATGAACGCAGTGCCCTTGTTTGGGTGTAGGGCATGATCAGAGCCTGAAGGTATGGAGGTGCCGTTCCCTTCACAGCTCCGTAGGCAATCACCATGGTCTTGTAGCGGATGCGAGCTTCAACTGGAAGCCAGTGGAGAGAGCGGAGGAGCGGGGTGACATGAGAGAACTTGGGAAGGTTGAACACCAGACGGGCTGCGGTGTTCTGGATGAGTTGTAGGGGTTTAATGGCACAGGCAGGGAGCCCAGCCAACAGCGAGTTGCAGTAATCCAGACGGGAGATGACAAGTGCCTGGATTAGGACCTGCGCCGCTTCCTGTGTGAGGCAGGGTCGTACTCTGCGAATGTTGTAGAGCATGAACCTACAGGATCGGGTCACCGCCTTGATGTTAGTGGAGAACGACAGGGTGTTGTCCAGGATCATGCCAAGGTTCTTAGCACTCTGGGAGGAGGACACAAGGGAGTTGTCAACCGTGATGGCGAGATCATGGAACGGGCAGGCCTTCCCCGGGAGGAGGAGCAGCTCCGTCTTGCCGAGGTTCAGCTTGAGCTGGTGATCCGTCATCCACACTGATATGTCTGACAGACATGCAGAGATGCGATTCGCCGCCTGGTTATCAGAAGGGGGAAAGGAGAAGATTAATTGTGTGTCGTCTGCATAGCAATGATAGGAGAGACCATGTGAGGATATGACAGAGCCAAGTGACTTGGTGTATAGCGAGAATAGGAGAGGGCCTAGAACAGAGCCCTGGGGGACACCAGTGGTGAGAGCGCATGGTGCGGAGACAGATTCTCGCCACGCCACCTGGTAGGAGCGACCTGTCAGGTAGGACGCAATCCAAGCGTGGGCCGCGCCGGAGATGCCCAACTCGGAGAGGGTGGAGAGGAGGATCTGATGGTTCACAGTATCAAAGGCAGCAGATAGGTCTAGAAGGATGAGAGCATAGGAGAGAGAGTTAGCTTTAGCAGTGCGGAGAGCCTCCGTGACACAGAGAAGAGCAGTCTCAGTTGAATGCCCAGTCTTGAAACCTGACTGATTAGGATCAAGAAGGTCATTCTGAGAGAGATAGCAGGAGAGCTGGCCAAGGACGGCACGTTCAAGAGTTTTGGAGAGAAAAGAAAGAAGGGATACTGGTCTGTAGTTGTTGACATCGGAGGGATCGAGTGTAGGTTTTTTCAGAAGGGGTGCAACTCTCGCTCTCTTGAAGACGGAAGGGACGTAGCCAGCGGTCAAGGATGAGTTGATGAGCGAGGTGAGGAAGGGGAGAAGGTCTCCGGAAATGGTCTGGAGAAGAGAGTAGGGGATAGGGTCAAGTGGGCAGGTTGTTGGATGGCCGGCCGTCACAAGACGCGAGATTTCATCTGAAGAGAGAGGGGAGAAAGAGGTCAAAGCACAGGGTAGGGCAGTGTGAACAGGACCAGCGGTGTCGTTTGACTTAGCAAACGAGGATCGGATATCGTCAACCTTCTTTTCAAAATGGTTGACGAAGTCATCCGCAGAGAGGGAGGAGGGGTGGGAGGGGGAGGAGGATTCAGGAGGGAGGAGAAGATAGCAAAGAGCTTCCTAGGGTTAGAGGCAGATGCTTGGAATTTAGAGTGGTAGAAAGTGGCTTTAGCAGCAGAGACAGAAGAGGAGAATGTAGAGAGGAGGGAGTGAAAGGATGCCAGGTCCGCAGGGAGGCGAGTTTTCCTCCATTTCCGCTCGGCTGCCCGGAGCCCTGTTCTGTGAGCTCGTAGTGAGTCGTCGAGCCACGGAGCAGGAGGGGAGGACCGAGCCGGCCTGGAGGATAGGGGACAGAGAAAATCAAAGGATACAGAAAGGGAGGAGAGGAGGGTTGAGGAGGCAGAATCAGGAGATAGGTTGGAGAAGGTTTGAGCAGAGGGAAGAGATGATAGGATGGAAGAGGAGAGAGTAGCGGGAGAGAGAGAGCGAAGGTTGGGACGGCGCAATACCATCCGAGTAGGGGCAGAGTGAGAAGTGTTGGATGAGAGCAAGAGGGAAAAGGATACAAGGTAGTGATCGGAGATTTGGAGGGGAGTTGCAATGAGATTAGTGGAAGAACAGCATCTAGTAAAGATGAGGTCAAGCGGTATTGCCTGCCTTGTGAGTAGGGGGGGAAGGTGAGAGGGTGAGGTCAAAAGAGGAGAGGAGTGGAAAGAAGGAGGCAGAGAGGAATGAGTCAAAGGTAGACGTGGGGAGGTTAAAGTCACCCAGAACTGTGAGAGGTGAGCCATCCTCAGGAAAGGAACTTATCAAGGCGTCAAGCTCATTGATGAACTCTCCAAGGGAACCTGGAGGGTGATAAATGATAAGGATGTTAAGCTTGAAAGGGCTGGTAACTGTGACAGCATGGAATTCAAATGAGGAGATAGACAGATGGGTCAGGGGAGAAAGAGAGAATGTTCATTGACTTTGTTACCGATCCCACCTCTGACGATTTCACCAACATTCTGGTGGTTGTGGACAGATTTTCTAAATCATGCCGGTTTATTCCTCTCTCTGGTCTCCCTACCTCTCTCCAGGTTGCTGAGGCACTGTTCCAGCAGGTATTCCGGCACTATGGCCTTCCGAAGGACATCGTCTCTGACCGTGGCCCCCAATTCACATCACAGGTATGGAGGGCTTTCATGGAGAAACTGGGGGTCACGGTCAGCCTCACTTCCACGTACCAGCCTCAGTCCAATGGGCAGGTGGAGAGGATGAACCAGGACATTCTGGACACCAACATCATCCGTGATTTCCATCTTTACCGCCCGGACTGGCCAGCTCCTCGTCCTCTGGGTCGTCCCTTTGGCCGGCGACGTCCTGTGGCTGGAGCCACGCATCGGGGGGGGGGGGGGGGGGGGGGGGGGTACTGTCACGTCCATTCCCGCTCCTCTCCTCCGGCGTTCAACGTTGCTGGTTTACTAACCACCGCACCTGGCATTCATCATTACTCCCACCTGGCATTCATCATTACGTGCACCTGTGCTTCATCAATAGGCACACCTGGACTCCATTACTCCACTGATTACCTCCCCTATATCTGTCACTCCCATAGTTCCATTCCCCAGGCAGTACTGACTGTGTTTCATGTCTGTACGCTACTCGTGTTTCTTGTATTGTTCCGTTTATTATTCAACTCACAACCCGTACTTGCTTCCTGGTGTCCACGTTACAAGTACATTATTTTCTTTAGGAATGTAGTAAAGTAATCAAAAATAGTAAAGTACAGATAACCCAAAAAACTGCTTAAGTAAAAATACTTTAAAGTACTATCAAAACAGGAACATCTTACATCTGACTAGAAATTAATAAGGAAATTATCTCAACAGAGAAATGTCTTCATGTGTGCTCCCTATATCCCCCCCCCAATAGAATCCCCATACTGTAACGATGACAGCTTCTCCAACCTAGAGGGGGAGATCAACTATTTCCAGGCCCAGGGACATGTACTAGTCTGTGGTGACCTAAATGCCAGAACTGGACAACAACCTGACACTCTCAGCACACAGGGGGAGGACAAACACTTCCCTGGAGGTGACAGTGTTCCCTCCTAAATATGCCCCCCTAGACACAACTATGACAAAACAACCAACAAAAATGGGTCACAACTCCTGCAGCTCTGTCGCATGCTGGGTCTGTACATAGTCAATGGTAGGATTCGAGGAGACTCCTATGGTAGGTACACCCATAGCTCATCTCTTGGCAGTAGTACTGTAGACTACTTTATCACTGACCTCAACCCAGAGTCTCTCAGAGCGTTTACAGTCAGTCCACTAACACCCCTATCAGATCACAGCAAAATCAGTCTACCTGAACAGAGCAATTCTCAATCATGAGGCGTCAAAGGAACTGCACAATATTAAGAAATGCTATAGATGGAAGGAAAGTAGTGTAGAAACCTACCAAAAACAATAAGGCAAGAACAAATTCTATCCCTTTTAGAAAACTTCCTGGACAAAACATTTCACTGTAATAGTGAAGGTGTAAACTTGGCAGTAGAATGTTTAAACAGTATATTTGACCTTTCAGCTTCCCTATCAAATCTAAACATTTCAAGCAGACAACCTAAGAAAATAAGAATAATGCCAAATGGTTTGATGAAGAATGCAAAAACCTACGAAATAAATTGAGAAACCTGTCCAAACAAAAACATGGAGACCCAGAAAACCTGAGTCTACGCCCTCACTATGGCGAATCACTAAAACAATACAGAAATACACTACAGACTAAGAAGGAACAGCATGTCAGAAATCAGCTCAATGTAACTGAAGAATCCATAGACTCTAACCACTTCTGGGAAAATTGGAAAACACTAAACAAACAACAACACGAAGAGTTATCTATCTAAAATAGAGATGTATGGATAAACCATTTCTCCAATCTTTTTGGCTCTATAACAAAGAACAAACAGCTAAAACATATACATGATCAATTACAAATCTTAGAATCAACTATTAAAGACGACCAGAACCCACTGGATTCTCCAATTACCTTGAATGAACTACAGGACAAAATACAAACCCTCCAACCCTAAAAGGCCTGTGGTGTTGATGGTATCCTCAATGAAATGATAAAATATACAGACCACAAATTCCAATTGGCTATACTAAAACTCTTTAACATCATCCTCAGATCTGGCAGCTTCCCCAATATTTGGAATAAATGACTGATCACCCCAATCCACAAAAGTGGAGACATATTTGACCCCAATAACTACCGTGGGATATGCGTCAACAGCAACCTTGGATAAATCCTCTGCATTACCATTAACAGCAGACTTGTACATTTCCTCAGTGAAAACAATGTACTGAGCAAATGTCAAATTGGCTTTTTACCAAATGAATGAACGACAGACCACGTATTCACCCTGCACACTCTAATTGACAAACAAACAAAACAAAACAAAGGCAAAGTCTTCTCATTTTGTTGACTTCAAAAAAGCTTTTGACTCAATTTGGTATGAGGATCTGATAGACAAACTGATGGGAAAGTGGTGTTGGGGGAAAAATATATAGCATTAGACCTGTCAGGCCTCACCCTACTAGAATCTGAAGTCAAATGTCTACTGTTTGTTGATGATCTGGTTCTTCTGTCCCCAACCAAGGAGGGCCTACAGCAGCACCTAGATCTTCTGCACAGTTTCCGTCAGACCTGGGCCCTGACAGTAAATCTCAGTAAGACTACAATAATGGTGTTCCAAAAAAGGTCCAGTCGCCAGGACCACAAACACAAATTCCATCTAGACACCGTTGCCCTAGAGCACACAAAAAACTATACATACCTCGGACCTAAACATCAGTGCCACAGGTAAGTTCCACAAAGCTGTGAACAATCTGAGAGACAAGGGAAGAAGGGCCTTCTATTTAACCTTTATTTAAGTAGGCAAGTCAGTTAAGAACAAATTCTTAATTCCAATGACAGTCTAGGAACAGTGCTTTGTTCAGAAGCATAACAACAGAATTTTACTTGGGGATTTGATCTAGCAACCTTTCGGTTACTGGCTCAACACTCTAACCACTAGGCTACCTGCCACCCAGAATATTCTATGCCATCAAAAGGAACATAAAATTTGACATACCAATTAGGATCTTGCTAAAAATACTTAAATCAGTTGCCCTTTATGGTTGTGAGGTCTGGGGTCCATTCACCGACCAAGAATTCACAAAATGGGACAAACACCAAATTAAGAGACTGAATGCAGAATTCTGCAAAAATATCCTCCATGTACAACGTAAAACACTAAATAATGCATGCAGAGCAGAATTAGGCCGATACCCGCTAATTATCAAAATATAGAAAAGAGACATTATATTCTATAAGCACCTAAAAGGAAGTGATTCCCAAACCGTCCATAACAAAGCCATCACCTACAGAGAGATGAGCCTGGAGAAGAGTCCCCTAAGCAAGCTGGTCCTGGAGCTCTGTTCACAAACACAAACAGACCCCACAGAGCCCCAGGACAGCAACACAATTAGACCCAACCAAATCATGAGAAAACAAAAGGATAATTATTTGACACATTGAAAAGAATTAACAAAAAAGTAGAGCAAACTAGAATGCTATTTAGCCCTAAACAGAGAGTACACAGTGGCAGAATACCTGACCACTGTGACTGACCCAAAATGAAGGAAAGCTTTGACTAGGCCGCTGTAGGCAGACCTGGCTCTCAAGAGAAGACAGGCTATGAGCTCACAAAATGAGGTGGAAACTGAGCTGAGCAATCCCTAACCTCCTGCCAAATGTATGACCATATTTAGAGACACATATTTCCCTCTGATTACACAGACCCACAAAGAATAAAAAAGAAAAACACATTTTGTAAAACTTAGCATGTTTCAGGAGAAGACCTGAAACTCCCATATCTATTTGGTGAAATAACACAGTGTGCAATTGCAGCAGCACGATTTGTAACCTGTTGCCACAAGAACTTATGTGAGTGTTACATTTTATGATCTATTTCACTTGCTTTGACAATGTAAACATATGTTTCCCATGCCAATAAAGCCCCTTCAATTGAATTTGAATTACATGGTTATCAAAACGTCACGCCAGGGTACACCAGGGTACGCCAGGGTACACCAGGGTACGCCAGGGTACACCAGGGTAAGCCTACACGAAACACAGACCTTATATGAAGTAGTTCAAAAATTCCCAAAATGAATGGGGAAAAAAAACGACTGGAACCATTACCGGGTTTTAACGCTAGGTTTTATGGGTATAATGACGTGTCCACTGTCCACAGTTTAACAACGGTTGGCATCCAATATGTTGCATTACCGCCCCCAACTGGACTATAATATAAATCCATTTTACTTTGTGATACAAAAGGGGAAAACAAAAAACAAAAAAATGAAACAAAAAACAAATACTAAAATATACCCAGCTACCCCATTCTACTACTTTGACCCTATCTGTTCCTGCACCATGCCAATGCCCTGGGAGGACGGGACACCACCACTCAACACACCCTGTCACTCTTCTAACAGGACAATGACCCTAAGCACACAGCCAAGACAATGTAGGATTGGCTTCGGGACAAGTCTCTGAATGTCCTTGAGTGGCCCAGCCAGAGCCCGGACTTGAACCCGATTGACCATCTCTGGAGAGACCTGAAAATAGCTGTGCAGCGACGCTCCATATCCAACCTGAGGGAGCTTGAGAGGATCTGCAGAGAAGAATGTGAGAAACTCCCCAAATACAGGTGTACCAAGCTTGTAGGGTCATATCCAAGAAGACTCGAGGCTGTAATCATTACCAAAAGTGCTTCAACAAAGTACTGAGTAAAGGGTCTGAATACTTATGTAAATGTTATTTACACTTGCAAAAAAATCTGAAAACCTGTTTTTGCTTTGTCTTCATGGGGTATTGTGATGTCATTATGGGGTATTGTGATGTAATTATGGGGTATTGTGATGTCATTATGGGGTATTGTGTGTAGATTGATGAGGGGAAAAAAACATTTCATCCATTTTAGAATGATGCTGTAACGTAACAAAATGTGGACAAGGTCAAGGGGTCTAAATACTTTCCGAATGCACTGTACATCACTTGTTGACCTCTGTACTGGCACAGATCTACTACTCACAGGGATCCTCTCAGGATGCCTCACCCTTGACCACATCCTCCTCTACCTTCTTCAATGCCTCAGCATACGACACCTTCTGCACTACTCTGACTCTAGCCACCTCAACCTGCCTCTCTCTCCGGACACTTCCAATCCCCAGCAACATGGGCACCCTTACTGTTGACATGACACACACAACTTTATGCACTGAAACGACACAATCCTCTATCCCAATACCCTCCTGCACACTTCCCACATCTTGGAATGTCCGTCCTACATACTGCTATGACACGACTATAAACGTTGCACCTGAAACACCGCAGTGGATTCGGCACAAAAGCTCCAACAGGATAACTGATATATCCCAACATGACACTGTCTGGTAGAGACTCAAAAGGCCTGATAGTGACTCCTCTGTGTTTCACCACGCTCACCACCACGTCTGCGTCACACCAAACGACAGGCATCACAAACACCAGGAATCTTCAACTTCAATTGCTCCACCTCCACACTTTTCACTACCCCAGAAAGCAGAAAGCACTGCTTCCAATGGTACCCGCTCCCTCTGGTCAGAAGAAACAAAACAAATATCACAAATCCATTACAGGTTACCTAGGTTACCTTCACTGATTCAACTACACCCTTTCTCACCCCGCCTGAACCCACAAGTGGATCCGCCAAAAGGCAAGGATCCACTTTCTCCAAAAATATCACTCCTACTGGACCAGATTCTTCTCATGTCCATTGAGGCACGGGTGCCGAGTTCTTCAACACACTTTCAACCTTACTTAACAGTTACTCATTCACTTCCATTTCACGTCCAGAACTCAGTCTGGCTCACGACTCACTCTGTTTACACTTGACACCAATCTCCTCCAGGTCTCACTCTGTTTACACTTGACACCAATCTTCTTCAACACTCCATCTCCATTTGTATCTCCGTCTTCCTCAGCTTTCTCACTCTCCATACCTCCCTCTATAGTTGAGTTCAGCCACTGGGCTTTGACTGCCATCTTGTGGCCAGTAGAAGACATGACATGCAGCAACATTCTGGTAAAGCTACAGTATAAATGGCATAACAGTTACTTTTACCATGGTCACATGGTTAGGAGTCCAGGGCGGTTTCCAACAGATAGCACAGCCACAAAGTCAAAATTGGCTATTGTAAAAAATGAACAAGGTTAGGTCAGGATTAGGCATACGATTTGCAGTGTGGGTTTAAAATCAGATGTTAATTAGAGAAATTGTAGAAATAGGCAGGGTTTATGACTTTGTTGCTGTTGTAACTAGGGACAACCCTCCAGATCCTTCTGCCTCGCTGGAATATCAGACTACTAAACCCTTGACCCGGATACAGTGGTGTTTGACTAAGTGATCTTGCCTAGGGAGTGAGTGACCTAGCCTAGGGAGTGAGTGATCTTGCCTAGGGAGTGAGTGACCTAGTCTAGGGAGTGAGTGACCTAGCCTAGGGAGTGAGTGATCTTGCCTAGGGAGTGAGTGACCTAGCCTAGGGAGTGAGTGACCTAGCCTATGGAGTGAGTGACCTAGCCTAGGGAGTGAGTGACCTAGCCTAGGGAGTGAGTGACCTAGCCTAGGGAGTCAGTGACCTAGCCTAGGGAGAGTGAGTGAGTGAATGACTGAGTGACCTAGCCTAGGGAGTGAGTGAATGACTGAGTGACCTAGCCTAGGGAGTGAGTGAGTGAGTGAGTGAGTGAGTGAGTGAGTGAGTGAGTGAGTGAGTGAATGACTGAGTGACCTAGCCTAGGGAGTGAGTGAGTGAGTGAATGACTGAGTGACCTAGCCTAGGGAGTGAGTGAGTGAGTGAATGACTGAGTGACCTAGCCTAGGGAGTGAGTGAGTGAGTGAGTGAATGACTGAGTGACCTAGCCTAGGGAGTGAGTGAATGACTGAGTGACCTAGCCTAGGGAGTGAGTGAGTGAGTGAATGACTGAGTGACCTAGCCTAGGGAGTGAGTGAGTGAGTGAATGACTGAGTGACCTAGCCTAGGGAGTGAGTGAGTGAGTGAATGACTGAGTGACCTAGCCTAGGGAGTGAGTGAATGACTGAGGGACCTAGCCTAGGGAGTGAGTGAGTGAGTGAGTGAGTGAGTGAGTGAGTGAGTGAGTGAGTGAGTGAGTGAGTGAGTGAGTGAGTGAATGACTGAGTGACCTAGCCTAGGGAGTGGGTGAGTGAGTGAATGACTGAGTGACCTAGCCTAGGGAGTGAGTGAATGAGTGAATGACTGAGTGACCTAGCCTAGGGAGTGAGTGAATGAGTGAATGACTGAGTGACCTAGCCTAGGGAGTGAGTGAATGACTGAGTGACCTACCCTAGGGAGTGAGTGAATGAGTGAATGACTGAGTGACCTAGCCTAGGGAGTGAGTGACCTAGCCTAGGGAGTGAGTGACCTAGCCTAGGGAGTGAGTGACCTAGCCTATGGAGTGAGTGACCTAGCCTAGGGAGTGAGTGACCTAGCCTAGGGAGTGAGTGACCTAGCCTAGGGAGTGAGTGACCTAGCCTAGGGAGTGAGTGACCTAGCCTAGGGAGTGAGTGACCTAGCCTATGGAGTGAGTGACCTAGCCTAGGGAGTGAGTGACCTAGCCTAGGGAGTGAGTTACCTAGCCTACGGAGTCAGTGACCTAGCCTAGGGAGAGTGAGTGAGTGAATGACTGAGTGACCTAGCCTAGGGAGTGAGTGAATGACTGAGTGACCTAGCCTAGGGAGTGAGTGAGTGAGTGAATGACTGAGTGACCTAGCCTAGGGAGTGAGTGAGTGAGTGAATGACTGAGTGACCTAGCCTAGGGAGTGAGTGAGTGAGTGAGTGAATGACTGAGTGACCTAGCCTAGGGAGTGAGTGAGTGAATGACTGAGTGACCTAGCCTAGGGAGTGAGTGAGTGAGTGAATGACTGAGTGACCTAGCCTAGGGAGTGAGTGAGTGAGTGAATGACTGAGTGACCTAGCCTAGGGAGTGAGTGAATGACTGAGTGACCTAGCCTAGGGAGTGAGTGAATGACTGAGTGACCTAGCCTAGGGAGTGAGTGAGTGAGTGAATGACTGAGTGACCTAGCCCAGGGAGTGAGTGAATGGTTGAATATGTGTAAAACACAGTTGGGGCAGATGCAGAAATAATAGCCCTGCATGTAATTAACAAGGGATAATTGATCCTCCAATGATAATTGAGTGAATGGATTTGAATGACTATTATGAAAACAAATCTATAATTGCACTGGACACGTTTTTTTATTATATCACTGAGTGATTTTCTATCCTGTTGGTGTGCTGCTGTCTGGTTTGTGCCACATACACACGCACACACACACACACACACACACACACACACACACACACACACACACACACACACACACACACACACACACACACACACACACACACACACACACACACACACACTGTTGTCTGAGTTGTGCAAGACAGGTCTAATGGGCTTTGGTTGGGCATGTGACTATGGTAGAACACCAAACTTGTTGGGATGGGATTTAATGAGTCCCACCTCGGGCCATATTGGTGTTTGTGAAGGTTTACTTGAAACACACACTCAGAGAGAGTGAGAGAGTGAGTGAGTGAGTGAGTGAGTGAGAGAGAGAGTGAGAGAGAGAGAGAGAGAGAGAGAGAGAGAGAGAGACAGAGAGAGAGACAGAGAGAGAGAGAGAGAGAGAGAGTGTGTGTGAGAGAGAGAGAGAGAGAGACAGAGAGAGAGAGAGAGAGAGAGACAGAGAGAGAGACAGAGAGACAGAGAGAGAGAGACAGAGAGAGAGACAGAGAGAGAGACAGAGAGAGAGAGAGAGAGAGAGAGAGAGAGAGAGAGAGAGAGTGTGAGAGAGACAGAGAGACAGAGAGAGAGAGAGAGAGAGTGTGAGAGAGACAGAGAGAGAGAGAGAGAGAGAGAGAGAGAGAGTGAGAGAGACAGAGAGACAGAGAGAGAGAGAGAGAGAGAGAGAGAGAGAGAGAGAGAGCGGTTTGTGTGGGTTGATAGGGTATGTAAGCCCAAACCAGAGGTGTGTTCTGTTCCGTTCCAACAAGCCAGAGGAAACATTCCAAACATTGCAGCTAGAAATGTAACGAATAGAGCTGGACAGGATTCCTTATTCTACCTGATTGACAGTCTGATCCGTTATACTCAACACATTTTTCATTTCTCAAACCCCCAGAATAACAACAACAGCCCATCGCCTCACCACACCCAGGGGCTAGTCTGGACATGTCACTGCAATCCTGTCTGTCTGTTTGACCCGGGGATGATTCAAATGAGATAGCCTGGTAAAACCAGAAAGGTGAGTACAGCTTTCAGTCTGGTTTAAACGGGATATAGATACACAGCACAGTAAATCACATCTCCACCACAGACATGTTTAGATACAACACTGCTTTGAGTGTAGTGTTTAGTTTTGACTAGATTTATCAGAACAAACATGTCTGATTGAACTTTGATTCAATCTCTTGACAGTTTACAGTCAGAATTTGAAAGAAGAAGAAAAAAAAGCACAATTTCCACATAAAGCCACACACACACACACACACACACAATTCAAGGTACTAAACGATATCATAACCGCCATCAATAAAAGACAGTACTGTGCAGCTGTCTTCATCCACCTGGCCAAGGCTTTCAACTCTGTCAATCACCATATTCTTATCGGCAGACTCAATAGCCTTGGTTTCTCAAATGACTGCCTCGCCTGGTTCACCAACTACTTCTCAGACAGAGTTCAGTGTGTAAAATCGGAGGGCCTGTTGTCCGGACCTCTGGCAGTCTCTATGGGGGTACCACAGGGTTCAATTCTCGGGCCGACTCTTTTCTCTGTATATATCAACGATGTCACTCTTGCTGCGGGTGATTCCCTGATCCACCTCTACGCAGACGACACCATTCTGTATACATCTGGCCCTTCTTTGGACACTGTGTTAACTAACCTCCAAACGAGCTTCAATGCCATACAACACTCCTTCCGTGGCCTCCAACTGCTCTTAAACGCTAGCAAAACCAAATGCATGCTTTTCAACCGTTCGCTGCCCGCACCCGCCCGCCCGACTAGCATCATTACTCTGGACGGTTCTGACCTAGAATACATGGACAACTACAAATACCTAGGTGTCTGGCTAGACTGTAAACTCTCCTTCCAGACTCATATCAAACATCTCCAATCCAAAATCAAATCTAGAATTGGCTTTCTATTTCTCAACAAAGCATCCTTCACTCACGCCGCCAAACTTACCCTAGTAAAACTGACTATCTTACCGATCCTCGACTTCGGCGATGTCATCTACAAAATAGCTTCCAATACTCTCCTCAGCAAACTGGATGCAGTCTATCACAGTGCCATCCGTTTTGTTACCAAAGCCCCTTATACCACCCACCACTGCGACCTGTATGCTCTAGTCGGCTGGCCCGCGCTTCATATTCGTTGCCAGACCCACTGGCTCCAGGTCATCTATAAGTCTATGCTAGGTAAAGCTCCGCCTTATCTCAGCTCACTGGTCACGATAACAACACCCACCCGTAGCACGCGCGCCAGCAGGTATATCTCACTGGTCATCCCCAAAGCCAACACCTCCTTTGGCCGCCTTTCCTTCCAGTTCTCTGCTGCCAGTGACTGGAACGAATTGCAAAAATCGCTGAAGCTGGAGACTTATATTTCCCTCACTAACTTTAAACATCAGCTATCTGAGCAGCTAACCGATCGCTGCAGCTGTACATAGTCCATCTGTAAATAGCCCACCCAATCTACCTACCTCATTCCTGATATTTTTTTTAATTTACTTTGCTGCTCTTTTTGCACACCAGTATCACTACTTACACACCATCATCTGCTCATCATCATCTGCTCATCTATCACTCCAGTGTTAATCTGCTAAATTGTAATTACTTTGCTACTATGGCCTATTTATTGCCTTACCTCCTCACGCCATTTGCACACACTGTATATAGACTTAATTTTTTTTCTATTGTGTTATTAACTGTACGCTTGTTTATTCCATGTGTAACTCTGTGTTGTTGTATGTTGTCGAACTGCTTTGCTTTATCTTGGCCAGTTGTAAATGAGAACTTCTCCTCAACTAGCCTACCTGGTTAAATAAAGGTGAAATAAAAATAAAGAAATAAGTTAAAGAAATGACGCAGCTAGTGTGTGTAACTGGATGGACATTGTTATTACTTCAGCTGGGAAACCATTGTTTCCCTGATTTAATGAGTAACTATGCACTGTAGCCTCTCCTGGGGGAATGGATATTATATGGCCAATTCTATATTTTATATGAATCGTAGTTTCGGTAGAGGAGCCAGAGATGTTATAAGTATATAGTAAATGGTGCCCTGCACTCAGTCAAGAACTAAGATCCTGAAAGATAGTGTTTTAGGAAAAGTACAGTATAACTTTTAACAGACACTGGGAGTGGTGGTGATGATGTATTTAGGCTACACCATTCAGTCACAGAGGAGAAAAATCTTTTCACGTTGAAATGAATACAGTGGGTTTGGTTTAAAGTCCGCCCCCTCTTCTCACTGTTGTTGATTGGGCGGTAACGTAACATATTTTCTATGAGTCTATAGTCACATTCAAAACAACTGGGAACTTGGAAAAGAAACGGGCCAGTGTGGGGGGCCTGGAGGAAAGAAATGGGCCAGTGTTGGGGGCCTGGAGGAAGGAAATGGGCCAGTGTGGGGGCCTGGAGGAAAGAAATGGGCCAGTGTGGGGGCCTGGAGGAAGGAAATGGGCCAGTGTGGGGGCCTGGAGGAAAGAAATGGGCCAGTGTGGGGGCCTGGAGGAAAGAAATGGGCCAGTGTGGGGGGCCTTAAGGAAATAAAACGGTCCTGTGTGTTAGAAATACCAGGGCCGATTTCTGGTCCCAGTCCGCCCCTGAGAGCTGGACCCGGTTTCCCAAAAGGATCTTAAGGCTAAGTTAATCTTAGAACCACATATAATGCTAAACGAGGTTGGAGTATTGTTATACAAATTCAATAAAAGACAATAATTTGACACATACAAGTAAAAATCTGTTGAAATCGTACTGTGGATGTACAGACTTCAGGATTGCAATGGTGGCATAGCCTGCTTATATTGCGATGTATAGCCTTACCTATGGATCTTGGGTCCATTGAATGGTAGGCCCCAAATGGAATATTGAAATGTGCGATTTCAACAACAACAACAAAATGTCAAATTAACTAATCATTGTCTTTTGTTGAATTTATTTAACAACCTTGCTTATCTAGTCCAATTGTGGCATGATTCCACTATTTTCATCATTTGCATCAGTTTCAACGGGGGACTTTTATTTTGATGGCAACCCGCCGAGTCCACTATTCTGGTCACGCTAATGTTGATCATGACACACGTGTAGCGCAGGGGGACACACAGAGCTGAGAGACAGAGTGTGTCGGAATCTGGACGTTTTCGACTACAGCTAGACGTTTGGTTCTGGGAAAAGGAGAACGTTTCAGCGGTCGGGGGAATAAGAACTGGTGTCGTATTTCGCTCTTGTAAGTATGTTGCTCTCTGTGTGTGTGTGTGTGTGTCCGATTTTTATCGTGTTGGTTTTCTGCTAAGAGCAAATTCTGTGAATCATATCCATCCACATGGTGGTAGAACCTACAGGGCGATGTCTTCCATAACGCGGGACAAAAACAGGCCTGGTGAGTGTCAACATTTAGCTAAATGAATAATCATACCATTATTGGGCACAATGTTGCCCATATAGCCTTAACTAGGCTACTCCCGAAGACACGGAACGAAACAAATGATAGATTGGTAGAAACGACGTTGTTGCGACCAGGGTGAGTTATGTTGACTATAATAAAGCCAGTCCTAATGATAATTAAGTCAAGTCGGTAAATGGTTATAACACGTGTTTGGTTGTCATAGTCTACTAGTCTCATTCCCTCTCTTTCTCAGCCGGATGGATATCGGCTGCTGCCTGCTACTAATATCCTGTTTTCTAAACTACCTTTACTAAACAATACACAAATGGCGACCGGGGACATTTGATAGTTGCCTAGTCATGGACTGGTCGGGTACGGCCCGGGTGTGCGAGTAGCCCAGATTTCCAGAGTGGAGGTGATCTGTTGTCGAAATGAGCTTTCAGCGTTTATGTGGCGACGGTGGACCGGGCCTGCGCACTGGACTCCTCGGAGAGGCGACAGCCCAGCGTTTCCCAACCTCGGCCCCCAGGAGCCCAAACCACATGCACGTTTAGGTTCTATACACAGCTCATTCAAATCATCAAAGCTTGATAGTTGATTAGCTGACGTTGCTCGTCCATATAGTTATATAGTCTTAATTCCATTCCTTTACTTAGATTTGTGTATATTGTGTATATGTTGTGAACTTGTTAGATATTACTGCACTGTTGGAGGTAGAAACACAAACATTTTGCTACACCTGCAATAACATCTGCTAAACGCCTGTATGTTACGGATAACATTTTATTTCGATTTGAATCAGCTGTGTAGTGCTAGGACAACGTAAACGTGCACCCCTCGTGGTCCTGAGGACCGAGTTTGGGGAACGCTGCAATAGCCTATCTCCAAATGTGGTTAATGCCTCATCACTGCCACCAGCTGGCCTGTCTCTCCGCCTGTGCCATCATTTGATGCCACCGCCGCGAGGTACACACCTTGTCACTGGATCTCTATCTCTGCAGGGCCACTGGGGTCCTTATTGTATATTCTATTGTACAGACTACTTCCCCTATGTTCTCTCTTTTTTAATTCACCCCCGATTGAGTGGTTGTTATCAGCCTTTGTTTGCATCTGGGGTGGCAGGTAGCCTAGTGGTTAGAGCGTTGGGCCAGTAACCGAAAGGTTGCAGGTTCGAATCCCAGAGCTGACAAGGTAAAAAAGAAAGAATCTGTTGTTATGCTCCAGAACAAGGCAGTTACTGTTTGTTCCCCGGTAGGCCGTCATTTGTTTTTAACTGACTTGCCTAGTTAAATAAAACAATTCTGAGAGTTAGGGAGTTCATTGATAGAGATCCATTGTAAACATATGTTTCCCATTCCAATAAAGCCCCTCAAATTGACATTGAAATAAAAATTGATGGTCGGGATATAGACATATGCAGACAGTGATGTAGGTAGCAATAACACGACCTAGTTAACAGTTCAACTGGGAATGTTACTATGGGGAGAGAGAAGGGGAGAGAGGGAATGTTACTATGGGGAGAGAGAAGGGGAGAGAGGGAATGTTACTATGGGGAGAGAGAAGGGGAGAGAGGGAATGTTACTATGGGGAGAGAGAAGGGGAGAGAGGGAATGTTATTATGGGGAGAGAGAAGGGGAGAGAGGGAATGTTACTATGGGGAGAGAGAAGGGGAGAGAGGGAATGTTATTATGGGGAGAGAGAAGGGGAGAGAGGGAATGTTACTATGGGGAGAGAGAAGGGGGGAGAGGGAATGTTACTATGTGGAGAGAGAAGGGGAGAGAGGGAATGTTACTATGGGGAGAGAGAAGGGGGGAGAGGGAATGTTACTATGGGGAGAGAGGGAATGTTACTATGGGGAGAGAGGGAATGTTACTATGGGGAGAGAGAAGGGGAGAGAGGGAATGTTACTATGGGGAGAGAGAAGGGGAGAGAGGGAATGTTACTATGGGGAGAGAGAAGGGGAGAGAGGGAATGTTATTATGGGGAGAGAGGGAATGTTACTATGGGGAGAGAGAAGGGGAGAGAGGGAATGTTACTATGGGGAGAGAGAAGGGGAGAGAGGGAATGTTATTATGGGGAGAGAGAAGGGGAGAGAGGGAATGTTACTATGGGGAGAGAGAAGGGGGGAGAGGGAATGTTACTATGTGGAGAGAGAAGGGGAGAGAGGGAATGTTACTATGGGGAGAGAGAAGGGGAGAGAGGGAATGTTACTATGGGGAGAGAGAAGGGGAGAGAGGGAATGTTACTATGGGGAGAGAGAAGGGGGGAGAGGGAATGTTACTATGGGGAGAGAGGGAATGTTACTATGGGGAGAGAGGGAATGTTACTATGGGGAGAGAGAAGGGGAGAGAGGGAATGTTACTATGGGGAGAGAGAAGGGGAGAGAGGGAATGTTACTATGGGGAGAGAGAAGGGGAGAGAGGGAATGTTACTATGGGGAGAGAGAAGGGGAGAGAGGGAATGTTACTATGGGGAGAGAGGGAATGTTACTATGGGGAGAGAGAAGGGGGGAGAGGGAATGTTACTATGGGGAGAGAGGGAATGTTACTATGGGGAGAGAGGGAATGTTACTATGGGGAGAGAGGGAATGTTACTATGGGGAGAGAGAAGGGGGGAGAGGGAATGTTACTATGGGGAGAGAGAAGGGGAGAGAGGGAATGTTACTATGGGGAGAGAGGGAATGTTACTATGGGGAGAGAGGGAATGTTACTATGGGGAGAGAGGGAATGTTACTATGGGGAGAGAGGGAATGTTACTATGGGGAGAGAGAAGGGGAGAGAGGGAATGTTACTATGGGGAGAGAGAAGGGGAGAGGGGGAATGTTACTATGGGGAGAGAGGGAATGTTACTATGGGGAGAGAGGGAATGTTACTATGGGGAGAGAGGGAATGTTACTATGGGGAGAGAGGGAATGTTACTATGGGGAGAGAGGGAATGTTACTATGGGGAGAGAGAAGGGGAGAGAGGGAATGTTACTATGGGGAGAGAGAAGGGGAGAGGGGGAATGTTACTATGGGGAGAGAGGGAATGTTACTATGGGGAGAGAGGGAATGTTACTATGGGGAGAGAGGGAATGTTACTATGGGGAGAGAGGGAATGTTACTATGGGGAGAGAGGGAATGTTACTATGGGGAGAGAGGGAATGTTACTATGGGGAGAGAGAAGGGGAGAGAGGGAATGTTACTATGGGGAGAGAGAAGGGGAGAGGGGGAATGTTACTATGGGGAGAGAGGGAATGTTACTATGGGGAGAGGGGGAATGTTACTATGGGGAGAGAGGGAATGTTACTATGGGGAGAGAGAAGGGGAGAGGGGGAATGTTACTATGGGGAGAGAGGGAATGTTACTATGGGGAGAGAGGGAATGTTACTATGGGGAGAGAGGGAATGTTACTATGGGGAGAGAGGGAATGTTACTATGGGGAGAGAGGGAATGTTACTATGGGGAGAGAGAAGGGGAGAGGGGGAATGTTACTATGGGGAGAGAGGGAATGTTACTATGGGGAGAGAGAAGGGGAGAGAGGGAATGTTACTATGGGGAGAGAGAAGGGGAGAGAGGGAATGTTACTATGGGGAGAGAGAAGGGGAGAGAGGGAATGTTACTATGGGGAGAGAGAAGGGGAGAGAGGGAATGTTACTATGGGGAGAGAGAAGGGGAGAGAGGGAATGTTACTATGGGGAGAGAGAAGGGGAGAGGGGGAATGTTACTATGGGGAGAGGGAAGGGGAGAGGGGGAATGTTACTATGGTGAGAGAGGGAATGTTACTATGGAGAGAGGGGGAATGTTACTATGGGGAGAGAGGGAATGTTACTATGGGGAGAGAGGGAATGTTACTATGGGGAGAGAGAAGGGGAGAGAGGGAATGTTACTATGGGGAGAGAGAAGGGGAGAGAGGGAATGTTACTATGGGGAAAGAGAAGGGGAGAGAGGGAATGTTACTATGGGGAGAGAGAAGGGGAGAGAGGGAATGTTACTATGGGGAGAGAGGGAATGTTACTATGGGGAGAGAGAAGGGGAGAGAGGGAATGTTACTATGGGGAGAGAGAAGGGGAGAGAGGGAATGTTACTATGGGGAGAGAGAAGGGGAGAGAGGGAATGTTACTATGGGGAGAGAGAAGGGGAGAGAGGAAATGTTACTATGGGGAGAGAGGGAATGTTACTATGGGGAGAGAGAAGGGGAGAGAGGGAATGTTACTATGGGGAGAGAGAAGGGGAGAGAGGGAATGTTACTATGGGGAGAGAGGGAATGTTACTATGGGGAGAGAGAAGGGGAGAGAGGGAATGTTACTATGGGGAGAGAGGGAATGTTACTATGGGGAGAGAGGGAATGTTACTATGGGGAGAGAGAAGGGGAGAGAGGGAATGTTACTATGGGGAGAGAGAAGGGGAGAGAGGGAATGTTACTATGGGGAGAGAGAAGGGGAGAGAGGGAATGTTACTATGGGGAGAGAGAAGGGGAGAGAGGGAATGTTACTATGGGGAGAGAGAAGGGGAGAGAGGGAATGTTACTATGGGGAGAGAGAAGGGGAGAGAGGGAATGTTACTATGGGGAGAGAGAAGGGGAGAGGGGGAATGTTACTATGGGGAGAGAGGGAATGTTACTATGGGGAGAGAGAAGGGGAGAGAGGGAATGTTACAATGGGGAGAGAGAAGGGGAGAGGGGGAATGTTACTATGGGGAGAGAGAAGGGGAGAGGGGGAATGTTACTATGGGGAGAGAGGGAATGTTACTATGGGGAGAGAGAAGGGGAGAGAGGGAATGTTACAATGGGGAGAGAGAAGGGGAGAGGGGGAATGTTACTATGGTGAGAGAGAAGGGGAGAGAGGGAATGTTACTATGGGGAGAGAGGGAATGTTACTATGGGGAGAGAGGGAATGTTACTATGGGGAGAGAGGGAATGTTACTATAGGGAGAGAGAAGGGGAGAGAGGGAATGTTACTATGGGGAGAGAGAAGGGGAGAGAGGGAATGTTACTATGGGGAGAGAGAAGGGGAGAGAGGGAATGTTACTATGGGGAGAGAGAAGGGGAGAGAGGGAATGTTATTATGGGGAGAGAGGGAATGTTACTATAGGGAGAGAGAAGGGGAGAGAGGGAATGTTACTATGGGGAGAGAGAAGGGGAGAGAGGGAATGTTACTATGGGGAGAGAGAAGGGGAGAGAGGGAATGTTACTATGGGGAGAGAGAAGGGGAGAGAGGGAATGTTACTATGGGGAGAGAGGGAATGTTACTATGTGGAGAGAGAAGGGGAGAGAGGGAATGTTACTATGGGGAGAGAGAAGGGGAGAGAGGGAATGTTATTATGGGGAGAGAGGGAATGTTACTATGGGGAGAGAGAAGGGGAGAGGGGGAATGTTACTATGGTGAGAGAGAAGGGGAGAGAGGGAATGTTACTATGGGGAGAGAGGGAATGTTACTATGGGGAGAGAGGGAATGTTACTATGGGGAGAGAGGGAATGTTACTATAGGGAGAGAGAAGGGGAGAGAGGGAATGTTACTATGGGGAGAGAGAAGGGGAGAGAGGGAATGTTACTATGGGGAGAGAGAAGGGGAGAGAGGGAATGTTACTATGGGGAGAGAGGGAATGTTACTATGTGGAGAGAGAAGGGGAGAGAGGGAATGTTACTATGGGGAGAGAGGGAATGTTACTATGGGGAGAGAGAAGGGGAGAGAGGGAATGTTACTATGGGGAGAGAGAAGGGGAGAGAGGGAATGTTACTATGGGGAGAGAGGGAATGTTACTATGGGGAGAGAGAAGGGGAGAGAGGGAATGTTACTATGGGGAGAGAGAAGGGGAGAGAGGGAATGTTATTATGGGGAGAGAGAAGGGGAGAGAGGGAATGTTACAATGGGGAGAGAGAAGGGGAGAGAGGGAATGTTACTATGGGGAGAGAGAAGGGGAGAGAGGGAATGTTACTATGGGGAGAGAGAAGGGGAGAGGGGGAATGTTACTATGTGGAGAGAGAAGGGGAGAGAGGGAATGTTACTATGGGGAGAGAGAAGGGGAGAGGGGGAATGTTACTATGGGGAGAGAGAAGGGGAGAGAGGGAATGTTACTATGGGGAGAGAGAAGGGGGGAGAGGGAATGTTACTATGGGGAGAGAGGGAATGTTACTATGGGGAGAGAGGGAATGTTACTATGGGGAGAGAGAAGGGGAGAGAGGGAATGTTACTATGGGGAGAGAGAAGGGGAGAGAGGGAATGTTACTATGGGGAGAGAGAAGGGGAGAGAGTGAATGTTACTATGGGGAGAGAGAAGGGGAGAGAGGGAATGTTACTATGGGGAGAGAGAAGGGGGGAGAGGGAATGTTACTATGGGGAGAGAGGGAATGTTACTATGGGGAGAGAGGGAATGTTACTATGGGGAGAGAGGGAATGTTACTATGGGGAGAGAGGGAATGTTACTATGGGGAGAGAGGGAATGTTACTATGGGGAGAGAGGGAATGTTACTATGGGGAGAGAGAAGGGGAGAGAGGGAATGTTACTATGGGGAGAGAGAAGGGGAGAGAGGGAATGTTACTATGGGGAGAGAGGGAATGTTACTATGGGGAGAGAGGGAATGTTACTATGGGGAGAGAGGGAATGTTACTATGGGGAGAGAGGGAATGTTACTATGGGGAGAGAGAAGGGGAGAGAGGGAATGTTACTATGGGGAGAGAGAAGGGGAGAGAGGGAGTGATACTATAGGAGAGAGAGGTTTCAAAGTCCTGACATGGTGTGTTCTAGCGTTACTCAGTATTACTATAAAGGCTGTGTCTTAAATGGCACTCTATTCCCTACAGAGCCCTATGGGCGCTGGCAAAAGGAGTGTGCTAGTATGCAAGGAATAGAGTGTTATTTAGGATGCTGACATCCTTGTGTCGGAGTAGGGCCTACTTTCCCATTGTAATGACTGTGGGAGAGGATAGTGCAGAACAATACAAAGCTCGGCTGGTTTTCCTCTATGAGGAGTCATAATGAATGAAGATATGACAGGCATTATGATAAGATAGTAGATTAACTTCTCTGTTTACTACCGTACTCTCTCTTACACACACACACACACACACACACACACACACATGCCAGGGTTTCCGTTGGCCTGTAAATGCCGTTTTTTGGCAGATTTTTTTTGGGGGGGGCTGATTTTAAATTAAAAGCTGATAAATAAATTGTCCGGGGCTGCCCATCATACACCCTGAATTCACACTTCAGCACCATTCTCTCACTCTTTGTGTGCTGCCTTCTGTGCATGCTGCTGCTGAGAGGGGGGGAGAGAGGAGCCTTGGCCTAGGCCAGCATTGATTGCAAAGACGAAGGCCTTTTCCACTGAAGTTAAAACAAAAGTTAGAGAATATGTCCTGTATGTGAAAAGCCTACAAGGAGAATGCCCTCCGTTTTTATTTTGTCGTGGACAGAAATGAGAAGACCGTTGGCAAGGCCATATGCAGGCAACTCACTATTCAAGTAGGATGCAATTTTGGAACTTTTCTTTTTTA
This sequence comes from Salmo salar, assembly GCF_965601325.2. Classification (NCBI taxonomy): domain Eukaryota; kingdom Metazoa; phylum Chordata; class Actinopteri; order Salmoniformes; family Salmonidae; genus Salmo; species Salmo salar. The sequence continues at coordinate 7,517,819 of NC_138305.1, forward strand.
TATAATCATTTTGTATTATTATTATTATTGCATGTCTATTTATTATTCTTAACCAGTTCTTTAAATATGCTAAACGTGTTTTTGTTTCATTCTGCTGAGACATTTTCGTTGGCTAAATTAAGTTCTGTCTGCCATTTTAATTGTGTGCCTCCGTATTTAGAGGTTCGATAGGCTTTGAAGCCACTGGCGGCCATATTGGCACATTATTATTATAATTATTATTATAATATACAGCATTTCAGTTAAATGTTTCAAAGACAAAATTACATGCATTTCTATTGTTGTAGTGATATTTTAAGGAAAAAGTTTTATAAACTTTATATATTTTGTTTAGCTAATATAATTTAAAAGTACGCATTAAAGTCTCTGTAATATAATAAATGTGGCAAAATGAATGCAGGCGTTAATAAATTAATTTCTATAGAATATTTTTTTTTTAGAACGGTGGGGGGGAGTACCAAGATGGAGGTGCGGTGGCTTCAACACAGCGCCCCCTGTCAGTCATCTAGTGTATTTATACGTTTTTATTTTTATTATTATTATTATGTTGAGCCATTTTCTTTGTCTGAATTTATGTTGCAACTGTAATGTTGTGTTAGCTGCAAAATTATATCCTGCTTGTATTTTCCCTGTAGACAATGGCTTGACTTACTTTTTATATCAATAAAATGGTCCTCTGTAGCTCAGTTGGTAGTGCACGGCGCTTGCAAGTCGAAACGCGGTGCAGTTGTGCGTCCCGATCTATCTGACCTACTCTTCTATGTAGTATTTTGTAAATATTTTCTGTTAATAGTTCAAAAGAGTTTATTGCAATGTACAGGCCCCCTACTCGTTGTCTTTCTGCTGCTCATAGAGAGCAATAGTAACGGCCTCTTTTTTTTAGGCACCAGCTCGGCCTTGGCTCGTTGGTCAAAGTCTATGGGGATTTTGAAAAACGTTTTTTTAAATAAAAGACGAAAAAAAGGTCTTTGGTAAACACAGGTTCAGGAGACGTTTTGTTGGGTTGTTCGCCAACGAACGGCTCATTTTGAACAGATCTTATAGGTGAACGGAATGTCATCGCATCTGTCAAAGAGCCGTTCATTTGGCTCTCTAATTTGCGTACTGGTTGGCTACTACTGCTTTTTGGCAATTTTATTTATTTTTTATCTGCAAATAAATTATGAAAACATTCGATGTTAAATCCTCACTACAGGAAACGATAGGTAGGTGAAGAGAGCTTCATTTTGGTGTAAAATATAAAGGCTAATGTCATAATACCTATATGGTATTAAAGATATTTATATAGGCTTACTGATTTGATTTAACGTTTCGACAATGGAGTAATCAACTACTGCTTTCTGTTTATTAAAGCCCATGTTTAATACCTACTTCATTCTTCAGTCATTCTTGTGGCGGCAGGTAGCCTAGCGGTTAGAGCGTTGAGCCAGTAACCGAAAGGTTGCTAGATTGAATCCCTGAGCTGACAAGGTAAAAAACAAAATCAGTTGTTCTGCCCCTGAACAAGGCAGTTAACCCACTGTTCCCTGGTAGGCTGTCACTGTAAATAAGAATGTGTTCTTAACTGACTTGCCTAGTTAAACAAAGGTTACGTTTTAACCCTGCCGACTCTCAAACATCCTGCCCCCTTCCCTGACAGTCCCACCTACTAGTGGTTGATTGACAGGTCAAACTGTTAGAGAGATTTCACCTGAGTTACAAAATGACACATTGCTTTCTTTTACCCAAAGTGTCCACAGCAGCTGAGACAATAACATTTGAAGAACAAACATCATGGCAATTGATATCTTGCAGTAAAGGTTATTTTACATGGAAAATATTCCTGGTCATATATGCCTCGACCAGTGGTTCCCAACCAGGTGTACTGGGACCCCTGAGGGTACTTGGCCTAACCACAGGGAGTGCTGGGACCCCTGAGGGTACTTGGCCTACCCACAGGGGGTGCTGGGACCCCTGAGGGTACTTGGCCTACCCACAGGGGGTGCTGGGACCCCTGAGGGTACTTGGCCTACCCACAGGGAGTGCTGGGACCCCTGAGGGTACTTGGCCTATCCACAGGGGGTGCTGGGACCCCTGAGGGTACTTGGCCTACCCACAGGGAGTGCTGGGACCCCTGAGGGTACTTGGCCTAACTACAGGGAGTGCTGGGACCCCTGAGGGTACTTGGCCAACGCACAGGGGGTGCTGGGACCCCTGAGGGTACTTGGCCTACCCACAGGGAGTGCTGGGACCCCTGAGGGTACTTGGCCTATCCACAGGGAGTGCTGGGACCCCTGAGGGTACTTGGCCTAACCACAGGGAGTGCTGGGACCCCTGAGGGTACTTGGCCAACGCACAGGGGGTGCTGGGACCCCTGAGGGTACTTGGCCTACCCACAGGGGGTGCTGGGACCCCTGAGGGTACTTGGCCTATCCACAGGGGGTACTTTAGAAGACTCATGAGACCATAGGCCTACTGGTAAAATGTACATGAGTGGGTCCTCCGGGCAGAGCAACATTTAGTTGGTGGTACAGTAACCGAAAAAGGTTGGGAACCACTGGCCTAGACAATATCCGGAATGACTTACAACACATTGAATTCATACATGTTCAGTCATACCACAGCTCTTTTTAATTTTTTTTTATTTTTTTAAAAAATGTTTTACAAATCCTCGAGGTAAAGTAGTTCAAGTATTAATTCATTTAACTAACTGTATTTTACTGGTGGAATCAAGGCATTAGAATGTACCAGAGGTCACTGAAATAGAGCTTGTTCGGCAAATGTCTGTTTGACCCAGTTAGTTACCTGTAGGACTATACCAGTGTTCTGTTCTGGTTTTGGCCTGGACTTTCTAAAGCTGCTTTTGCTGTCACTCTGCTCTAGTTTTGGCTCAGGGTCTTCAGCTTGTTCTAGTCTTGGCCCAGTTACCCGTGGCCAGGTTGTCATTAGCCCTGATTCTGTGTTCCTTCCTGGTAGAATGCGTATCAAAGCATTGTGACACACAGCGTCTCTCTGTTCTCATGCCCTGCTGTAAACTATGCTAATGACTATGGGGCTTAGCTTACCAACAAACTATGAGCTACTGTGATTGTAGCTACGGACTGATCCGACCCTCCTCGGCCTTAGCCTTACCCTCCAACCCACTGGATGGGTTTACACTGAGTCACACAGTCTGCCGGAATTGTTAGTTTGGTATTGAGTTATGTTGCTGCTTTTGGCCATTTAGGAGCAGAGAGAGAAGATTGCTGGGGAAAGATGGAGGTTGCTACGTACCTGTTCCAGAAATAAGCCCAAACCGTAAACCCTACCCTTTAGAGCAAGGCTTTCCAACCCTGTTCCTGGAGAGCTACCGTCCTGTAGGTTTTCACTCCAACCCTGTTCCTGGAGAGCTACCGTCCTGTAGGTTTTAACTCCAACCCTGTTCCTGGAGTCCTGTAGGTCTTCTCTCCAACCCTGTTCCTGGAGAGAGACCCTCCTGTAGGTTTTCACTCCAACCCTGTTCCTGGAGTCCTGTAGGTCTTCACTCCAACCCTGTTCCTGGAGTCCTGTAGGTTTTCACTCCAACCCTGTTCCTGGAGAGCTACCATCCTGTATGTTTTCGCTCCAACCTTGTTCCTGGAGAGATACCATCCTGTATGTTTTCACTCCAACCCCAGTTGTAACTAACCTGATTCATCTTATCAACCAGCTAATTATTAGAATCAGATGTGCTAGATTAGGGTTGGAGTGAGAACCTACATGATGGTAGCACTCCAGGAACAGGGTTAGAGTGAGAACCTACATGATGGTAGCACTCCAGGAACAGGGTTGGAGTGAGAACCTACACGATGGTAGCTCTCCAGGAACAGGGTTAGAATAAGAACCTACACGATGGTAGCACTCCAGGAACAGAGGATAGAGTGAGAACCTACATGATGGTAGCACTCCAGGAACAGGGTTAGAGTGAGAACCTACATGATGGTAGCACTCCAGGAACAGGGTTGGAGTGAGAACCTACACGATGGTAGCTCTCCAGGAACAGGGTTAGAATAAGAACCTACACGATGGTAGCACTCCAGGAACAGAGGATAGAGTGAGAACCTACATGATGGTAGCACTCCAGGAACAGGGTTAGAGTGAGAACCTACACGATGGTAGCACTCCAGGAACAGGGTTAGAGTGAGAACCTACACGATGGTAGCACTCCAGGAACAGGAATAGAGCGAGAACCTACACGATGGTAGCACTCCAGGAACAGGGATAGAGTGAGAACCTACACGATGGTAGCACTCCAGGAACAGGGTTAGAATAAGAACCTACACGATGGTAGCTCTCCAGGAACAGGGTTAGAGTGAGAACCTACATGATGGTAGCTCTCCAGGAACAGGGTTAGAGTGAGAACCTACACGATGGTAGCTCTCCAGGAACAGGGTTAGAGTGAGAACCTACACGATGGTAGCACTCCAGGAACAGGGTTAGAGTGAGAACCTACACGATGGTAGCACTCCAGGAACAGGGTTAAAGTGAGAACCTACACGATGGTAGCTCTCCAGGAACAGGGTTAGAGTGAGAACCTACACGATGGTAGCACTCCAGGAACAGGGTTAGAGTGAGAACCTACACGATGGTAGCTCTCCAGGAACAGGGTTAGAGTGAGAACCTACACGATGGTAGCACTCCAGGAACAGGGTTAGAGTGAGAACCTACACGATGGTAGCTCTCCAGGAACAGGGTGTAGGAGTGAGAACCTACACGATGGTAGCACTCCAGGAACAGGGTGTAGGAATAAGAACCTACACGCATGGTAGCTCTCCAGGAACAGGGTTAGAGTGAGAACCTACACGATGGCTAGCTCTGCCAGGGAACAGGGTTAGAGTGAGAACCTACACGATGGTAGCACTCCAGGAACAGGGTTGGAGAGTGAGAACCTACACGATGGTAGCTCTCCAGGAACAGGAATAGAGCGAGAACCTACACGATGGTAGCACTCCAGGAACAGGGTTGGAGTGAGAACCTACACGATGGTAGCTCTCCAGGAACAGGGTTGGAGTGAGAACCTACACGATGGTAGCACTCCAGGAACGGTGTAGGTGTGAGAACCTACACGACGGTAGCACTCCAGGAACGGTGTAGGAGTGAGAACCTACAGGACATTAGCTCTCCAGGAACAGGGTTGGAGAGCCCTGCCCTAGAGTCTAGACATCTGAGAGGATTGAACAGGGTTGGAGAGCCCTGCCCTAGAGTCTAGACATCTGAGAGGATTGAACAGGGTTGGAGAGCCCTGCCCTAGAGTCTAGAGATCTGAGAGGATTGAACAGGGTTGGAGAGCCCTGCCCTAGAGTCTAGAGATCTGAGAATATTGAACAGGGTTGGAGAGCCATGCCCTAGAGTCTAGAGATCTGAGAATATTGAACAGGGTTGGAGAGCCCTGCCCTAGAGTCTAGACATCTGAGAGGATTGAACAGGGTTGGAGAGCCCTGCCCTAGAGTCTAGAGATCTGAGAGGATTGAACAGGGTTGGAGAGCCCTGCCCTAGAGTCTAGAGATCTGAGAGGATTGAACAGGTTTGGAGAGCCCTGCCCTAGAGTCTAGAGATCTGAGAGGCTTGAACAGAGTTGGAGAGCCCTGCCCTAGAGTCTAGACATCTGAGAGGATTGAACAGGGTTGGAGAGCCCTACACTAGAGTCTAGAGATCTGAGAGGAATGAACAGGGTTGGAGAGCCCTGCCCTAGAGTCTAGAGATCTGAGAGGCTTGAACAGAGTTGGAGAGCCCTGCCCTAGAGTCTAGACATCTGAGAGGATTGAACAGGGTTGGAGAGCCCTACACTAGAGTCTCGAAATCTGAGAGCATTGAACAGTTGTGAGCAATGTGGCAAAACATTCCACCTAGCCTATCAAAGGGCAAGGTGCCATGCAGCCAACCAGTGTAGCTTGTAGCTCAGGCTAGCCCTTGTGAACCAGGAAGTGGTCAGAATGGGAGGATAGGTGTGAGAACCCTTGACTGTACAGTATGAAGACGGGCTAAAACTGCTTCTCCAATAGAAATCCCCGATCACACTTGTTGATGCCATGGCGACGTAGGCTAGCTAAGCTCATGCGTAAAAACACGTCGTCGGCCCTACCGCTCGGCTCGCGCCAAACTGCGCATGTGCAGGCCGTCAAATCAAAAAGGCAGTCCTTTTCGATATAAAGTTTTTTTTTTTTTTTTTGACAAACGTTTGTCACTTCCACAAGGTTGGAGTAATAACATGTGAAACTAGTGAAGACATCATCTCTAGTCTAGGTGGTGTCTTTACATTTGGAGAATATTAAAACTATGGAAGAATTTTGAACTTCTCTCATTGACTTGTCAAACCCTGGTGTGGTCTGTTTTTGTCTGTTTCGCAAGTTTTCCCAAAAGCTGGGAGAGGTTGGGCTGTTTAAACAGGTGTGTTTCTCTACAGGTTCAGAGAGGCTACAGAGGATTTAAAGGGATACTTCAGGATTTTGGCAGTCAGATGAACTCGCAGATAACAAATGTCTCTGCATCCAGTAGAAAGGAAGTTAGTGGTAGTTTTGCAAGGCAATGCTAACTAGTGTTACAATAGATGTCCAGTCATGGTGCTATCTACTAGGATGCTAGCAGTTACCATAGACTTCAAGTCATTGCGCTAATGCTAGTTAGCAGTTGCGCTAACTCTAGTGAGGAACTATCTTCAAACTGCACACAGAGACACATAAAAATGGTATCCACAAGTTCATCTGACTCTGAAGTTTATAAAGGGCCAAAATCCTGAAATATCCCTTTTAAGGGTGTGTGTGTGTGTGTCTTCTGTGTGTGTGTGTGTAAAGCAGCAGCAGCAGGTTCCATGTAAGGAGGACAGGCAGACTGGATGGCTTTTTGGTCTCTGGTCGCCCTCATGTGACACGGCTATTTCTAGACCGGTCTCCCCCCTCTCCTTCTCACCCTGTAGCTATGGAGCAAACCACAGATATGTTCCACCTCTGGGCGGGGCATGGCTGTCGGATATCTGCTGTTTTGCTTCGTGCTCCGCTGGAGACGTGCGTCTGTTATATGGTGTAATCTATAGGGTTGAAGACAGGGGGTGTAATCTATAGGGCTGGAGACAGGGGGTGTAATCTATAGGGCTGGAGACAGGTGGTGTAATCTATAGGGCTGGAGACGGGGTGTAATCTATAGGGCTGGAGACGGGGGGTGTAATCTTTAGGGCCTGGAGACAGGGGGTGTAATCTATAGGGCCTGGAGACAGGGGGTGTAATCTTTAGGGCCTGGAGACAGGGGGTGTAATCTATAGGGCCTGGAGACAGGGGGTGTAATCTATAGGGCCTGGAGACAGGGGGTGTAATCTATAGGGCCTGGAGACAGGGGGTGTAATCTATAGGGCCTGGAGACAGGGGGTGTAATCTATAGGGCCTGGAGACAGGGGGTGTAATCTATAGGGCCTGGAGACAGGGGGTGTAATCTATAGGGCCTGGAGACGGGGTGTAATCTATAGGGCCTGGAGACAGGGGGTGTAATCTATAGGGCCTGGAGACAGGGGGTGTAATCTATAGGGCCTGGAGACAGGGGGTGTAATCTATAGGGCCTGGAGACAGGTGGTGTAATCTATAGGGCCTGGAGACAGGTGGTGTAATCTATAGGGCTGGAGACGTGGTGTAATCTATAGGGCTGGAGACGGGGTGTAATCTATAGGACCTGGAGACAGGGGGTGTAATCTATAGGGCCTGGAGACAGGGGGTGTAATCTATAGGGCCTGGAGACAGGGGGTGTAATCTATAGGGCCTGGAGACAGGGGGTGTAATCTATAGGGCCTGGAGACAGGGGGTGTAATCTATAGGGCCTGGAGACAGGTGGTGTAATCTATAGGGCCTGGAGACAGGGGGTGTAATCTATAGGGCCTGGAGACAGGGGGTGTAATCTATAGGGCCTGGAGACAGGGGGTGTAATCTATAGGGCCTGGAGACAGGGGGTGTAATCTATAGGGCCTGGAGACAGGGGGTGTAATCTATAGGGCCTGGAGACAGGGGGTGTAATCTATAGGGCCTGGAGACAGGGGGTGTAATCTATAGGGCCTGGAGACAGGGGGTGTAATCTATAGGGCCTGGAGACGGGGTGTAATCTATAGGGCCTGGAGACAGGGGGTGTAATCTATAGGGCCTGGAGACAGGGGGTGTAATCTATAGGGCCTGGAGACAGGTGGTGTAATCTTTAGGGCCTGGAGACAGGGGGTGTAATCTATAGGGCCTGGAGACAGGGGGTGTAATCTATAGGGCCTGGAGACAGGGGGTGTAATCTATAGGGCCTGGAGACAGGGGGTGTAATCTATAGGGCCTGGAGACAGGGGGTGTAATCTATAGGGCCTGGAGACAGGTGGTGTAATCTATAGGGCCTGGAGACAGGTGGTGTAATCTATAGGGCCTGGGTGGGGGGGTGTAGATGAAAAGGAACACACTCTCCACCCCCAAGCCATTAGATTACTGCCGTCACTGAAAGTCCTTGTTCTAGTAATGCCAAGGTTGTGGGTTCAATTCCCGTGGGGATCACATACACATGCTGAAAATGTAAAGTAAATGCCATGCTGAGTTGTGCTGAGCCGTGCCGTACTGCGCCGAGCCGTGCCAAGCTGTACTGAGCTGGACTGGTTACACATCCACCATAGTTACTGGATCTGTGCTGAAGAGGGCAATGTGAAAAGAAAATGTCTGAGCCAGCGCATTACGGTTCGGGTCAGCACCACAGTTAGAAAATGGTCTCTTGGATTGGCTAAAATTGACACATCCAGTGGCGTAGGTATGATATCCTCAAGTAGTCAGGCGTCGGGTCTGACAGGCTGAAGGAGTCAGGCGTCGGGTCTGACAGGCTGAAGGAGTCAGGCGTCGGGTCTGACAGGCTGAAGGAGTCAGGCGTCGGGTCTGACAGGCTGAAGGAGTCAGGCGTCGGGTCTGACAGGATGAAGGAGTCAGGCGTCGGGTCTGACAGGATGAAGGAGTCAGGCGTCGGGTCTGACAGGCTGAAGGAGTCAGGCGTCGGGTCTGACAGGCTGAAGGAGTCAGGCGTCGGGTCTGACAGGCTGAAGGAGTCAGGCGTCGGGTCTGACAGGCTGAAGGAGTCAGGCGTCGGGTCTGACAGGCTGAAGGAGTCAGGCGTCGGGCCTGACAGGCTGAAGGAGTCAGGCGTCGGGTCTGACAGGCTGAAGGAGTCAGGCGTCGGGTCTGACAGGCTGAAGGAGTCAGGCGTCGGGTCTGACAGGCTGAAGGAGTCAGGCGTCGGGTCTGACAGGCTGAAGGAGTCAGGCGTCGGGTCTGACAGGCTGAAGGAGTCAGGCGTCGGGTCTGACAGGCTGAAGGAGTCAGGCGTCGGGTCTGACAGGCTGAAGGAGTCAGGCGTCGGGTCTGACAGGCTGAAGGAGTCAGGCGTCGGGTCTGACAGGCTGAAGGAGTCAGGCGTCGGGTCTGACAGGCTGAAGGAGTCAGGCGTCGGGTCTGACAGGCTGAAGGAGTCAGGCGTCGGGTCTGACAGGCTGAAGGAGTCAGGCGTCGGGTCTGACAGGCTGAAGGAGTCAGGCGTCGGGTCTGACAGGCTGAAGGAGTCAGGCGTCGGGTCTGACAGGCTGAAGGAGTCAGGCGTCGGGTCTGACAGGCTGAAGGAGTCAGGCGTCGGGTCTGACAGGCTGAAGGAGTCAGGCGTCGGGTCTGATACTATGGTGTTTGACTGTAGGGTAGAGGTCACACACACACGGTGAGGTCAGTGATATAATGGAGGGCGAGAGTAGTCTTTCCTCTGGGGTTCCTCTCTTAACAGGTGGTGACATCTTTATAGAATTTCACACATTCCAGCCATGTCATTGGCTCACAGTGACCACATGTTCTCTTCCAGAATCAACCCCTGACATAGCCCCTATGCCCTAGCCCCTATGCCCTAGCCCCTACGCCCTAGCCCCTACGCCCTACACCTAGGGCTGGGCGGTATACCGTATTTTATGATATACCGGTATTGATGCAGGGACCAGTTTGGGTTTTTACTTTACCTTATATACCGGTATTTGAATGTTTGGTTTGTTAAATGTGATATGCCGTGTGTAACGTCTATTTTTATAGTTTACTTCGCTACTTGAGACATCTCTCTCCGCTCTTTCTCTCCGTGCCACTTTCCACACAGACCTAACCACGCCCCCTGTTTAAGGAGTACATGAGATACATGCGTTCAGTCTGCATGGTCAATGCAGCACATGTTGATGACAACGATGCTGTTTCCACTTTGCTTCTTAATAATACATCTACTAGCGTTCTATAATGACACGATTCGTTTGTGTTTCTTACATCAGCTAACAGCTAGTTTGTCATTTCTTAGCAAGTTGCCCTAAATCTTGAGAGATGCTAATTGTTAGCTGCTAATGTAACAGTGTAGGTTCCGTCCCTCTCTTCGCCCCAACCTGGGCTCGAACCAGGGACCCTTGCACACATCAACAACTGACACCCCACGAAGCATCGTTACCCATCGCGCCACAAAAGCCGCGGCTCTTGCAACGCAAGGGGAAACCCTACTTCAAGTCTCAGAGCGGGTGACGTCACCGATTGAAACGCTATTAGCGCGCACCACCGCTAACTAACTAGCCATTTCACATCGGTTACACTCACCCCCCCTTTGACCTCCTCCTTTTCCGCAGCAACCAATGATCCGGGTCAACAGCATCAATGTAACAGTGTAGGTTCCGTCCCTCTCTTCGCCCCAACCCGGACTCGAACCAGGGACCCTTGCACACATCAACAACTGACACCCCACGAAGCATTGTTACCCATCGCGCCACAAAAGCCGCGGCCCTTGCAACGCAAGGGAAAACCCTACTTCAAGTCTCAGAGCGAGTGACGTCACTGATTGAAACGCTATTAGCGCGCACCACCGCTAACTAACTAGCCATTTCACATCGGTTACACTAATGCTAGCTAATAAATGTACTGAGTCAGAGCAAACGTATCTAGCTAATACAGCCTGATAATACCAGTGATGGTGTAGACCTAAATCAGCATGTTGTTTGTGCAACAGTATCTTCTAAAACAAAGAGGAATATGCAAAGCAAGAATATGTTAGCTACATGAAGTAGCTAAGAGAAAACATGCAATGTAGACAAAGCTTATAGGGTCCCCTAGGAAACACTTATCAACACTTTAGTTCCTACCCTGTCACAATAACTCCTCCCTGGCATTTTAATTCGTTGTCATCTCAAACAACATTGTATTCGAAGTGCCCACTATTATATTCTAACTATAGAATTAGAATAGTCATTCTATTTCCATGATTCCAACAGTTTTGCTCTAATTCGGAAGTCAAATCTCAATTGCAACATTTGGTTAAAAATAAGTCCTAGATTATTTGCCCGTATCGTGCAGCCCTACGTGGCAGTGTGGAAATTCTCTACTGAGCAGTGGTGTAAAGTACTTAAGTAAAAATACTTTCAAGTACTACTTATGTATTTTTTTTGGTGTCTGTCCTTTACTATTTTTTATTTTTGACAACTTTTACTTCTACTTTACTACATTTCTAAAGAAAATACTGTACTTTTTACTCCATACATTTTGACACCCCAAAGTATTAGTTACATTTTGAATGATTAACAGGACAGGAAGATGGACCTATTCACACACTTATCAAGAGAACATCCCTGGTCATCCCTACTGCCTCTGATCTGGAGGACTCACTAAACAGAGAACATCCCTGGTCATCCCTACTGCCTCTGATCTGGAGGACTCACTAAACAGAGAACATCCCTGGTCATCCCTACTGCCTCTGATCTGGTGGACTCACTAAACACAAATTCTTTGTGTGTAAATGATGTCTGAGTGTTGGAGTGTGTCCCTGGATATCCGTAAATATAAAAAAAAACAAGAAAATGGTGCCGTCTGGTTTGCTTAATATAAGGAAATTGAAATTATTTACACTTTTACTTTTGATACTTAAGTATATTTTAAACCAAATACTTTTACTCAAGTAGTATTTTACCGGATGACTTTCACTTTTACTTTTTCTATTAAGGTATCTTTACTTTTACTCAAGTATGACAATTGGGTACTTTTTCCACCACTGCAATTGAGTGCAGGAAATGCAGAAATGATAAAAGTGCTGAAATTTGTTTTGGTTGAAGTTGAATTGAAGAGCATAAAACAATCAGAATGGAGAAAGACTCATTGAAATCACGTAGAATGTATGTGTTGCCACCCCAGGATCACTCACTACTCATAAAACACCCTAGAATCACTCACTACTCATAAAACACCCTAGAATCACTCACTACTCATAGAACACCCTAGAATCACTCACTACTCATAGAACACCCTAGAATCACTCACTACTCATAGAACACCCTAGAATCACTCACTACTCATAGAACACCCTAGAATCACTCACTACTCATAAAACACCCTAGGATCACTCACTACTCATAAAACACCCTAGAATCACTCACTACTTATAAAGCACCCTAGGATCACTCACTACTCATAGAACACCCTAGAATCACTCACTACTCATAAAGCACCCTAGGATCACTCACTACTCATAAAACACCCCAGGATCACTCACTACTCATAAAACACCCCAGGATCACTCACTACTCATAAAACACCCTAGGATCACTCACTACTCATAAAACACCCTAGGATCACTCACTACTCATAAAACACCCTAGGATCACTCACTACTCATAAAACACCCTAGGATCACTCACTACTCATAAAACACCCTAGGATCACTCACTACTCATAAAGCACCCCAGGATCACTCACTACTCATAAAACAAATGTAGAACTTTTGGTATTCAAAAACTAAAATGACCGTCATACCGTCCAAATATGTTAACATACCGGGATATGATATTTTGGCCATATCGCCCAGCTCTACCTACCCCCTAGGCCCCTACCCCCTAGGCCCCTACACCCTACCCCCTAGGCCCCTACAGCCTACCCCCTAGGCCCCTGCACCCTAGGCCCCTACCCCCTAGGCCCCAACACCCTACCCCCTAGGACCCTATTTTATTTCACCTTTATTTAACCAGGTAGGCTAGTTGAGAACAAGTTCTCATTTACAACTGTAACCTGGCCAAGATAAAGCAAAACAGTTTGACACATACAACAACATAGTTACACATGGAATAAACAAACGTACAATCAATAATACAGTAGAAAAATCTATATACAGCATGTGCAAATGAGGTAGGATAAGAGAGGTAAGGCAATAAATAGGCCATGATGACGTGCTGATAGAAGGGAGGACATGATTTGACCCTTCATGATTACGAGTTGATCTCTGGAAAATCCCCTCCCCTCGCTGTCATCTCTCCTCCTCTCCTCCCCTCCTCTCCTCCCCCCTCCCCTCGCTGTCATCTCTCCTCCCCCTCCTCTCCCTTCATCCACCCTCTCCTCTCCTCCCCCCTCCTCTCCATGTCACTTCTCCTTTTTCACCCCCATCCTGTCCTCCTCCTACCCCCTGCTTTCCTGTCATCCACCCTCTCCCTTCATCCACCCTCTCCTCCCACCTCCTCCTCTCCTCCTCCTCTCCTCCCCATGTCACCAGAACACAGACAGACCAGACCACCTGTCACAAAGACTAGTCCTCACAGTCAAGCCTGCTGCGACAGTACTGACACACACACACACACACACACACACACACACACACACACACACACACACACACACACACACACACACACACACACACACACACACAGTTTTAAAACCCAGCCAGAACCTGGTCTGGACAAGTTACATAATAATATTAATCTTCTTTCTATCGTCTGATATGAAACAATGTCACAATTAATCCATGTCACACTTTGAGGGGCCTACAAATCCCTGGAAATGTGGAGATTATATTTACATTATCTTTCACTATATAGATAGATAGATGTTGACATTGTATAGATATGTTTGAAAGGAAAAAAAGAATTGTTGAATTTTTAGCAAATTTATTAAATAAAAAACAGTTGTCAACTTTTTTATTCTTAATAAATTTGCTAAAAATTCAACTTTTTTTTCTTTCACTTTGTCATATGGTATTGTGTGTAGATTGAGGGTAAAAAAATATTTGATCAATTTTGGAATAAGGCTGTAATGTAAGAACGTGGAAAAAGTCAAGGTCTGAATACTTTCTGAATGCACTGTATGTGTATTGTCTTACCACAGAGGTCGCCATTTCTGAAATATCTATACAATGTCAACATCTATCTATCGAGAGAGATAATGTAAATATAATCTCCACATTTCCATGAGAAAGAAGATTCTCTGGTCTTATGAAACCACGACTGAACTCTTTGGCCTGAATGCCAAGCGTCACATCTGGAGGAAACCTGGCACCATCCCTATGGTGAAGCATGGTGGTGGCAGCATCATGCTGTGGGGATGTTTTTCAGCGGCAGGGACTGGGAGACTAATCAGGATCGAGGGAAAGATGAACGGAGCAAAGTACAGAGAGATCCTTGATGAAGTCCTGCTCCAGAGCACTCAGGACCTCAGACTGGGGCGAAGGTTCACCTTCCAACAGGACAACGCAGGAGTGGCTTCGGGACAAGTCTCTGAATGTCCTTGAGTGGCCCAGCCAGAGCCCGGACTTGAACCCGATCGAACATCTCTGGAGAGAACTGAAAATAGCTGTGCAGTGACACTCCCCAGCCAACCTGACAAATCCTTCAACCTCATTGTTTGGTTTTTGCTCTGACATTCGTTGTCAACTGTGGGACTTTATATAGGCAGGGGTGTGCCTTTCCAAATCATGTCCAATCAATTGAATTTACCACAGGTGAACTCCAGTCAAGTTGTAGAAACATCTCAAGGATGATCAATGGAAACAGGATGCACCGGAGCACAATTTCGTAGTCTCATAGCAAAGGGTCTAAATACTTATAAGGTATTTTTTTTATTTTTAAATTTGCAAAAATGTCTAAAAACCTGTTTCGCTTTGTCATTATGGGGTACTGTTGTTAGATTGATGAGGATTTTTTTTTATTTAATCTGCTTTTGGAATAATGTTGTAACGTAACAAAATGTGGAAAAAGGTCAAGGGGTCTGAATACTTTCCGAATGCATTGTATGTAAGCTACTGAGCTTGTCGGATGCTTTAAGCACACCGTGATTTAAATAATTAAGACATACAAATTAAGACACACAAAAGACATAAGAGGGAGCCAGAGATGCTGCTGGCCTTTGCAGATTCTGCTGTTTACGCTCCTGAAGTTGTCTGTAATAGGTTACACCAGGTGTTGGTCACCTTTTTCCATTTGGAGCGCCAATTTATCTTACCATTTGTACAGCTCTGCGTGCCAGTTCTGATTTTTTTCATATGTACATTTTCATGGAACAGTTTCATTTATTTTATAATAAATTCTTCGTATCTCAATCATTGCCATGTGATTTTAATAAAAATTATATCTAAATGAAAATTTGACAAATCTAAAAGTAACTTTATTTTGCCATTGCTAACTATGTAAATAGCCATAAAGCCAACAAATAGAAACGTTGCAGTTTGCAGGTAAAAAATATCCTGATTAAAAAAAATAAAAAAAAAATGTATAAAATATATATATTACATTACATTGGCTTCGCTATGGCCTGTCTGCAAGGAACTTGATCCAAACTGAAGCTTGGCTAACAAACTTGCAACATTGTATAAAATATTCTGGACCCTCAGAGTTTCCTGGGACCTGCACCGCTGTAGGATATTTGTGCAAGGGATAAGAATTAAGTAGGTAGGCCTATTTTTCTGACATTTCCACTGGATCAGAGCATGACATCTTCCCCTTTCACACCGAGGCTCAGTGGATATTGAAAGGGAGAGGGCTGGAAATATTTTTCATATACATTGAGGAACTCTTGCAATTTTCAATGGATGTAAAAACAGACTTTGTTTACTTGCTGTTTAAGGTGAAGAAAATATTACTTTGAGAAGCTCCACAGCTCATTAGTG
Source organism: Salmo salar (assembly GCF_965601325.2). Classification (NCBI taxonomy): domain Eukaryota; kingdom Metazoa; phylum Chordata; class Actinopteri; order Salmoniformes; family Salmonidae; genus Salmo; species Salmo salar. The sequence goes on from NC_138305.1 coordinate 7,533,731, forward strand.
GTGGTGAGTTAAGACAATCAGAAATACTATTAGATCCACAAATGGGAACATTTATACATTTGCGCGCAGGCCGGATAGCCTACTTCTATGTGTAATCAGGTGCGCGTCCATACTCAACATTGACAGGAACGCTCCAAAACAAAACACAATGAACAAATTGACAAATCGTAAATGTAATGAAATAAACCCAAACTCGTTTCTCACAAGTGTAACCTAGGTTGTGCGCTCTGCAAACAACGTGTCCACTCTGACAATGGGAAGTGTAAAATACTGTAGTATATTTAATGCATTAAGAGAAATTATGCTAAACAAACATTGTAGATTAGAAATTATAGTAATTAAATGTACTACTGGTGTGCCATCCCATTGGCCTTTGCAATGGACACCGGGGTTAAATATTTTGTATTTTTTTTTGCAACTGCGAAACAAAAAAGGAGCGGTCCACCAACAGCCTATTGACCAGCTGACTGAATGGGGTCAGCCCTAGTTGGTTCGAGTCGTCATGTGAAATTCCCTACTGTATTGTGACTGCTCCCAGTGCTCCAGAACGGCAACATTCCTGGTGTTTTTTTTTCTTCTTCAGTACGACGTTGGCTCAGGCTCCGGCTTCTTAACGGTTAGCTGCTAATACTAATGCTAGCCGACATGTTTGGGAGTATTACCGCAGGTTCTGCCTTCGGATAACAGATAAGCCTCTGACTCGCATACCTAATCCTGCAGGCCTCATGGCGCATGCTGCACACCCTCCGTCCGGACGCGCGAGTCTGATCAGTGATCTGTAGAGCCTCCTAGCTGTCTTGTCATGGTTTAGCAGCATCCACAGGATCCAGACACCCACGCAGACCCCACAAGACATGCCACCAGAGGTCTCTTCACAGTCCCCAAATACAGAACAGACTATGGGAGGCGCACATAGAGCCATGACAACATGGAACTCTATTCCACATCAAGTAACTGATGCAAGCAGTGAAATTACATTTAAAAAAAAAAACAGATTAAAAAACACCTTTATGGAACAGTGGGTACTGTGAAGCAACACAAACATTGGCACAGACACGTGCATACACACTATACACACTCGATAACATACGCACTATACATACACATGGATTTAGTACTGTAGATATGTGGTAGTGGTGGAGTAGGGGCCTGAGGGCACACAGTGTGTTGTGAAATCAGTGAATGTATTGTAACGTTTTTAAAATGGTATAAACTGCCTTAATTTTAGCTGGACCCCAGGAAGAGTAGCAACTGCCTTGGCAGCAGCTAATGGGGATATTTTAATAAATGCAAATGTTTCCTTTCTGTCCTCACTCTGTGGCCCCCAACCTACACCAGCCAGCCAGGCAGAAATGCTGTTAGCTGGGTCATGTGCTGAAAGCCTGGATTAGGTGCAGGACACAGCCCGCCAGATCCAGCTTAGGAAACACACACGGGCGCACAGTAGGGTGGGCTGTATTCAGATTTTCATATCGTCATACCATACCTTCTCTCATCCCAGGATTTACGGAATTACCGGCTTAGTACACAAGGGGGCGCTAAAACGGCAAACAAAGCCCATTGGGTGTCTATTACCAGAATGCTAACAAAATTAGCACAAGTACAAGCTCATTTCCATAGAGTCTGCTAGCTAAATATGCAAACGAGCACGAACTGAACTAATTGCAACAACGGGCAATCCAGCTTATAAAGTTATACATGTATAAGTAGTAACTACCGAATGTCATTTAACTTCAAGTTTGGACATTTACAAGTGAATGTGAACAAGAGACATTGTGCAAATGAAAAAAGTTTTGAAGCATGCCACATTTTACCTGGAGGTAACTCTGCAGATAGCACTACTGGGGGATTTGAAAAGTCATAGTCGATCGATCAATAATATAATAATATTTTTTGCAAAATGTATTTTTAATATGTAATCTGTAGAAACGATGAGAAGGGAAAGGTTCAGAACTTAAACAGCACAGTTAATAGAAATCCAATATGGATGGTGTTACAGAGAAAGATGGGAGGGATTGAGTGATGCTGAAGGATGGAACTAATAACAAGATAACTAATTTAAAATATAGTGTGTCTGTAAAATGTATATACAGTACCAGTCAAAAGTTTGGACACAAACCTACTCAAGGGTTTTTCTTTATTTGTACTATTTTCTACATTGTAGAATAATAGTGAAGACATCAAAACTATGAAATATCACATGGAATCATGTAGTAACCAAAAAAGTATTAAACATCAAAATATATTTCAGATTCTTCAAAGTAGCCACCCTTTTGCCTTGAGGACAGCTTTGCACCCTCTTTGCATTCTCTCAACCAGCTTCATGAGGAATGCTTTTCCAAAAGTCTTGAAGGAGTATGCTGAGAAATTGTTGGCTGCTTTTCCTTCACTCTGCGGTCCGACTCATCCCAAACCATCTCAATTGGGTTGAGGTCAGGTGATTGTGGAGGCCAGGTCATCTGATGCAGCACTCCATCACTCTCCTTCTTGGTCAAAGTACAGATTTTCACCAGTCTAATGTCCATTGCTTGTGTTTCTTGGCCCAAGCAAGTCTCTTCTTCTTATTGGTGTCCTTTAGTAGTTGTTTCTCTGCAACAATTGGACCATGGCCTGATTGCAAGTCATGCAGTCTCCTCTGAACAGTTGATGTTGAGATGTGTTTACTTGAACTCAGTGAAGCATTTATTTTGGCTGCAATCTAAGGTGCAGTTAACTCTAATGAACTTATCCTCTGCAGCAGAAGTAATTCTGGGTCTTCCTTTCCTTTGGCAGTCCTCATGGGAGCCAGTTTCATCATAGCGCTTGATGTTTTTTGCGACTGCAAAAGTTCTTGAAACTATACGGATTGACTTATCTTCATGTCTTGAAGTAATGATGGACTGTCGTTTCTCTTTGCTTATTTGAGCTGTTCTTTCCATTATATGGACTTGGTATTTTATCAAATAGGGCTGTCTCCTGTATACCATCCCTACCTTGTCACAACACAACTGATTGGCTCAAACGCATTAAGAAGGAAAGAAATTCCACAAATTAACTTTTAACAAGGCACACCTGTTAATTGAAGTGCATACCTTATGAAGCTGGTTGAGAGAATGCCAAGACTGTGCAAAGCTGTCAAGGCAAAGGGTGGCTACTTTGAAGAATCTGAAATATAAAATATATTTTGATTTATTTAATACTTTTTTGGTTACTACATGATTCCATATGTGTTATGTCATAGTTCTGATGTCTTCACTATTATTCTGTAATGTATAAATTAGTAAAAATAAAGAAAAACCCTTGATTGAGTAGGTTTGTCAACTTTTGACTGGTACTGTATGTTCAGAACTTTTGTGAAATGGCACAGTTAAAAATATATGGCAAATGGAAATAAAACTGTAGTAAATGGGAGGGGTGGAGGGTAGTGGAAAGATAGAAGTAAAAACAAACATGTATGTACGGTGTATTCGGAAAGTACTCAGACCCCTCGACTTTTTCCACATTTTGTTACGTTACAGCCTTATTCTAAAATGTAATGTTTCTTCTTCTCATCAATCTACACACAATACCCCACAATGACATCACAATACCCCACAATGACATCACAATACCCCACAATGACATCACAATACCCCACAATGACGAAGCAAAAACTGTTTTGTTGACATTTTTGAAAATGTATTTAAAAAAATAAGAGACTGAAATATCACATCTATATAAGTATTCAGACCCTTTACTCAGTACTTTGTTGAAGCACCTTTTGGCAGCGATTACAGCCTCGAGTCTTCTTGGGTATGACGCTACAAGCTTGGCACACCTGTATTTGGAGAGTTTCTGCCACTCTTCTCCGCAGATCCTCTCAAGCTCTGTCAGGTTGGATGGGGAGTGTCGCTGCACAGCTATTTTCAAGTCTCTCCAGAGATGTTTGATGGAATTCAAGTCCAGGCTCTGGCTGGGCCACTCAAGGACATTCAGATACTTGTCCCGAATCCACTCCTGCGTTGTCTTGGCTGTGTTCTTAGGGTCATTGTCCTGTTGGAAGGTGAACCTTCGCCCCAGTCTGAGGTCCTGAGTGCTCTGGAGCAGGTTTTCATCAAGGATCTCTCTGTACTTTGCTCCGTTCATCTTTCCCTCGATCCTGACTAGTCTCTCTGTCCCTTCCGCTGAAAAACATCCCCATAGCATGATGCTGTCACCACCATGCTTCACCGTAGGGATGGTGCCAGGTTTCCTCCAGACGTGATGCTTGGTATTCAGGCAGAAGAGCGATCTTGGTTTCATCAGACCAGAGAATATTGTTACTCATGGTCTGAGGGTCCTTTAGGTGCCTTTTGGCAAGTCATGTGCTCCTTTACTGAGGAATGGCTTCCGCAAGTGGACTCCAATCAAGTTGTAGAAACATCTCAAGAATGAACAATGGAAGGAAACAAGATAAACCTGAGCTCAATTTCAAGTCCCATAGCAAAGGGGCAGAAATTGTTTTTTTACCTAGGCAAGTCAGTTAAGAACAAATTATTATTTACAATGACGGCCTAGGAACAGTGGGTTAACTGCCTTGTTCAGGGGCAGAACGACAGATTTTTACCTTGTCAGCTTGGGGATTTGATCTAGCAACCTTTCAGTTACTGGCCCAACGCTCTAACCACTAGGCTACCTGCAGTCCCTGAATACTTATGTAAATAAGGTATCTTTTTAAATTTTGTTTTATAAATCTGCAACATTTTCTAAACCTGTTTTTGCTCTGTCATTATGGGGTAGATTGATAGGGGAAAATGTAATTCAATACCTTTGTAGAATAAGGCTGTAACGTAAAACATTTTGGGGAAAAAGTCAAGGGGTCTGAATACTTTCCGAATGCACTGTATAAGCTAGAAGTAGAAGCCTAAGTGTTGTTCATTAGTTTACTCCCATTAGGGTGTCTGGCTACCCAGACTCCTTGCTCCGGCCAAACGATACGCCACGCTCGTGGAAGTTAGTTTCTTTTCCACAATGAGTCTGGATCTGAGTGCATCCCCAACCCTTCACTGAATGTGAACACATTGAGTTTAGATCGATCAGCTTTTCCAAACCCTCAAAGCTAATTTTTTTTTTCATCATGAATATTGATCACACAGGAGCTGTGATGTATTGAAAAGGTGATTAGTTGAGTATTGGTTGTGTCGAAGGGGAAATGATGACTGTACAGGTTTAAGTAGAGACTACAGAATGTTGGTGTAATATACGTTCTAATGTCTTCAGGTGTCCGCATGCTTCCCAGCCAAAATACTTCTGAAGAGTTTGTGTATATTTTATGCCGACATTTTGTGATGTTTTTGAACTTCGTGAGTTTTATTTGTTTTTTGGTCTGTTTGGGCACACATTTTTTTTTCTTTCTGTAATCAAGCCAAAGTTCAGAGCCGTAGTCTACGCCCCTTCGTTGGTGATTGGTCAATTGTAGGGATTCTTCAATAGTCTTTGTTTTCATTCAACGAGAGACGACTCGCTTTCATGCACTTTTTTTGCTTGTTGAAATACTGCACCCAAATCTTAGTCGCACAATTTTACATCTATGATCTTCTCAGCAAACACGTCAATTTATGACAGATTTCTGGAGTTATCTTAATTCATTCTGAATATTTTGTAAGAAGTGTATACTGGCTATGGCATCTCAAAATAGTACTATTGCTGTTTTTCTTTATCAAGCGAAGGTCTTTTAAGGAAGTATGTGAGCACACTCGTTCGGTTTCGGCTAGGCGCCAGCCGAACTGAAGCATGCTGATGGCATTAGTAGTAACACACACGTAGATATGTGGTACAAACATTTTGTATTTGCATTTATTATGGATCCCCATTAGCTGTTGCCAAGGCAGCAGCTACTCTTCCTGGGGGTCCAAACATATTAAAGCACTTACATGACATTTTAAATCCAAAAGATAAAACAGTACATCAAACATTTTGTGGTGTGTGTGTGTCCTGATTTACAAAACAGTTGTATTTCCACATACAATGTCCTCCAGAGCAGATAGTTGTTAGTGGGAGAACAGTCTCCTCAGGCACCGGAGAGAGTTGACCTGTCATGTATTTCAACACCAGGACCGGACTTACCCAACAGCACAACGCAGGAGAGGGTTGATTTTGTTTCTTGTTCTAAAGATTTTGTTTTTGGTCATGTTAAGGCTACGCTGGAAATTGTGTGTGTTAGAGAGGGAAAGAGATGCCATTTGTAAGTCCCAGCTGTTGTCAACCTGACTAACAATTTTACTAGGCGCTGAGATGATTTATGAAAGTGTGTCTGTGTGGGTCCTGCACAGACTTACTGTGTGTTTGTGTAAGAGCTTTTAAAGCGAGTTTCTGGCAGAGTTGTTGTCATTCCTGAGGGCCACCCCGTTGTGGTTAGCTGGAGTTTGGTGTGTTTGTCCTTCCTCGCCGTGCAAAGACAGTTACCCCCCACCTTCTCCACCGCCGCCGGCGTCAAGGCAACAGGTGCAACACATCCCAGGGGTCCTGTGTTCTGATTGGTTCAACATTGTTGGACGTACACCCAACGTCCAACCATGGTCCATGAGCAAGCAATGTCTTATTTAACTACAGGATTAGAAATGGACAGAAATAGTTAGTGGTATTGTTGTTCGTTTCATTGATCTGTTCAGAGAAGTTTAAAAGCATTGGATTGGTGTGAGCTAGAGGGATTTTACACAACAGTTCATGAGGGGACGTGAACAAGTGCACACTAACGAGTGAGTGAGAGGAGAGGGGAAACTGACGCGAGGAGAGGAGCGAGGGGAAACTGACGTGAGGGGAAACTGAGTGAGAGAGAGAGAGGACAGAGGGGAAACAGAGAGGAAACTAACAGCTCCTCTCCTCTCAGACTAGCAGGCGAGAGAGAGAGAGAGAGAGAGAGATGCAGCGTGGCACCACGGCACACAGCAAGTCACCCACCGCTTCCCCAAGCCTTAGCCTCACGACCGCACCAGACACATACCAGACTTCCAGTGCTGGTGTGTGTGCATTCTCTTGTCAGAGGAGGTTGGTTTGATGTTGATGTGTTCTCTTGTAAACCAAATATGCCAGATACAGTTGTGGAGGGAGGTGCTCATTTTGGAAGTGGGTTGCTCTTTTGACTCCTACATGGAGCAGTCCTTTTGCTGACAAGTTTCTGAAATACCAGCCCCTTGTCACGCCTGAACAGCCTTGTTTATCAGTACAAACTTGTAGAGCTTTGAAAAGTTTAGTAGAGATGTGCATAGATATTTGATTATGCGAACGGATGTTAGTGTTCGTGGGGGTGTAGAATCTGTAATTTTTTTTATAAGCCTATTTTAACACATTTTTCGAAATAAAATGTAAATATCCATGTGACCTTGTTACCTACAAGGATATACCATGACATTTTCAAATTATTAATTTAATAAAAACAAACTTCTCAATGTATATATTTTTTTATTTTTTATTATTATTTTAGTATTTTACCCCCTTTTTTTCTCCCCAATTTGGATCTTGTCTCATCACTACAGCTCCCCAACGGCCTCAGGAGGCGAAGGTCGAGTCCTGCATCCTCTGAAACATGACCCGCCAAACCGCGCTCCTTAAAACCCGCCAGCTTAACCCTGAAGCAACCCCCCACCAATGTGTCGGAGGAAACACCGTTAAACTGGTGACATGGGTCAGCCTGCAGGCGCAAGGGCCCGCCACAAGGAACCATGTAAAGCCCCCCCCCCCCCCGGCCAAACCCTAGTGGTTAGAGCGTTGGGACAGTATAACCGAAAGGTTGCTGAATCGATTCCCCGAGCTGACAAGAAAAAAAAATCTGTCGTTCTGCCCCTGAACAAGGCAGTTAACCCACTGTTCCCCGGGCGCCGAAGACGTGGATGTTGATTAAGGCGCCCCCCCCACCTCTCTGATTCAGAGGGGTTGGGATAAAATGCCGAAGACATTTCAGTTGAAGGCATTGTTGTACAACTGACTAGGTATCCCCCCTTTTCCTTAACCCGGGCGACGTTGGGCCACCGTCCTATGGGACTTCCGGCCACGGCCGTGGCACAGCCCGGGAATGAACCTGGGTCTGTAGTAACGCCTTAGACCACTGCGCCACTCGGGCGGCTTCAATGTAGTTTTTATGTCGTGTGCCCCATAAAAAAAAAAAAAGAAGACTGGTAGGCTTCAACATGTGTAGCTTGTTTATGTTGGCCAATCAAAGTTGCAAAGAGGCTCAATGTGTAGCAAGTGTAGTGTTCCTTAATACAATGCAAGATGGAGTAAAATTACGGAATTAAAAGTTAACGAAATTAAAAGAAGTAGGTTACAATGAGCAATCAACAGGTGGGTAGGCTGTTATTTTATCTGATTGGGGTTGGGGAGAATGGTGCAAAATGTGAGCCTCAATTTGCTTAGCTAGCTAACTGGGTCTCTCTAGGCTATTCCAGTCAAGACAGGCACTGTTATATGAGATGATGTATAATATGGTGGCTGCTACAAGTTAGCTAGGTAGCCTTGGCTATTGCCAAGTAGCATCTCTCACTCTGCCTCTGTCGCTCCCATCTCACCGACACCTCGCCACCCTTGGCACAGCAGCGCTCAGGTTAAAAAAAACTTAGATGCACTATGCCAGAACTGCCAACTCTCGCGCATTGGGCCGTGAGACACACACATTTGACCCTCTTCTTCTCATGCTCTCTCACGGCACACCCCTTATATATCACAAAAATGACTGCTTTTATTTTTCTTATTAGTCTATTAGCTCGTCATTCTTTTCAACTTGTGTTCCCAAGTCGTTTTGAAATCCGAGTGGCGCAGCGGTCTAAGGAATTGCATCTCAGTGCTAGAGGCGTCACTACAGACCCTGGTTCGAATCCAGGCTGTATCACAACCGACCGTGAATGGGAGTCCAATAGGGCGGTGCACAATTGGCCCAGCATCGTCCGGGTTTGGCTGGGGTAGGCCGTCATTGTAAATAAGAATTTGTTCTTGACTGACTTGCCTAGTTAAATAAATACAAAAATATATATATAATCTACGCTTGCAGTTTAACATCACAGGCAGAACCTCTGTCATTGTCCTGTCTTGCCACAGCACCATGAACCGAAGCACATTGAAGCATTATGATTGGTCTAGTTATGTGAGGGATCAGAGGGGATTGGATGCATGTTTTAAAGAAACGCCCCTCAAGTTTAAAGTGGAGCTCTTCCTATTCTCCGCTGATTTTATAGAACTGTAAAAAGAGAAGCATGTTAGTGCCGTTTTATGTGAAATGTTACTACTCCCGTTCATAAATCTATTGCAGAATGCAGCCGTTTGACAGCCTGTACTAAAGATGATTTATTCACTCACTTGCATTCGTCCCCACGTTTGGTGATTGGCATTTAGGCTGTGACGCCAAAAAGGCAGCAGTATGTTTTTAGCGGTGAAGATTGGTAGGGTGAACTGATTTTGGAACTATGAAAATAATTTTGTCAAACAGATTGTGAACCCTGAAGTGTACATTTTTGATTCTAGAGTGGGAGGGGGAATAGAAGAAGAATTTGAGTTAGGGGACAGAGTTCTTGTCATCTTCAGGAGATTTGATCTATTTCCTTGATTTGGTCTGATCAGTGGAACAATTCTCATTCTTAACAATGGGCTAAAATAGATGGGAATTACTGTGTTCTGACAGCAAGAACCCTACTCTTATTCCACATACTTATTCCACTTCTTTAAAAATGTTCTAGTGTCATCACATATTTGAAATCTGATATGCCTACTTGTGTCTTTTGAAAATGAATGATATGAGGCTGTATTTTTTTTTTTGCAGGACAGTTTTGAAATACGTCCTACAAATAAGCATTAGATATTAATTGGAATCAAATATAATTTGACATTTTAGTATTGTGCACATGCTAGGCAGAGATGGAAGGGGGACTCAGAAAACGCATCATATGTTGTCTGTGTAGAGCAAAATAATTGGCAAGGATCTTCAACTAGCACACGTAAACCACGTGAATATTGATATTCATTCGATTTTTATTGAAGGTTTTGGTGATTTTAAGAAATTCATTGTTAAACACCTAGCACTTGGGAAACATAGATTAGTGGTGGCCAATCCTCCTGGAGAGCAAGCAGGATTTTCTTCCGGGTCTGTTTTTAGAGAGAGTTCACCCAAATTACAAAATGTTTGTGTCCTTGAAAGCAGTCTATGGACAAGGAGACTGCAATCTTATGATTTTGGCTACCCTCTGCCATCCTTATGATTTTGGCTACCCTTTGCCATCGACCATTAATCTAACAAACTTCTTGTGCCGAGCTTTGGTGTAGTGGTAACACTCTGGCACGTGTCACATACAACTTTCTACCTGCTTCCAACCTCCCTGCTGTTTCTAACATCTCCCTATCTCGTTCATTACTGCCTGAATGAAATGTCAAACCACCTAAAAATGTTTACAAAAATATGAGCACACTTTAAAATGTCACCCCCCCCAGAAAAAACATAATCTAAAAGTAACAAAGTTGTCGAATTCTGAGTTAATTTACTGTTCAAGGCATCCTGAATACATCTGCCCTGTTTGTTTTGTTTTACACCCTGATCATAGGCCTTAAGCCGAAATACATATTTGCAGGAAATGAGCTTTAAAACTGTACAATTTTCCCAGTCCCCAGGATTGTGCCAGGGGGCAATGAAATTCACATGGCAAATCTCACTATGCAGAAATCGCTATGCCATTTCCTGGTTGCAAAAATTATAATAGTTTAATTTTAATTTGTGACAATAACAAGCAACTATAGTGTAGAGAATCATTATACCATCTGAACCGCTGTGAAATATAGTTTACCTTATCCAAAAATATAGTATTTATCTGTTTTGAAAGCTGGTGTACAAAACCCAAGGTAAAAGATGCAAAAAGGGAAGCATAGAAATAGGGTACCTATCCCGCTTTGTAGACTTGCTTTCAATGAGAATGACAGATCTATAACACACATTTCTATGTGAATTTGACTGGGCAGGGGCGCAGCCATGGGTGGGCCTAGGAAGAAGACGGATGTAGAGGTTATGGGCTGGCGTGGTTACATGTGGTTTGAGGTTGTGAGGCCGGTTGGACATACTGCCAAATTCTTTAAAACAACATTGGAGACGACTTATGGTAGAGAAATGAACATTACATTCTCTGGCAACAACTCTGGTGGACATTCCTGCAGTCAGCATGCCAATTGCACGCTCCCTCAACATTTGTGACACGTGGCATTGTCTTGTGTGACAAAACTGCACATTTTAGAGTGGCATTTTATTGTCTTCAGAACAAGGTGCACCTGTGTAATGATCATGCTGTTTAATCATCTTATTGATATGCCACACCTGTCAGGTGGATTATCTTGGCAAAGTAGAAATTCAGACCAGAGAATCTTGTTTCTCATGGTCTGAGTCCTTTGGGTGCCTTTTGGCAAACTCCAAGCGGGCTGTCATATGCCTTTTACTGAGGTGTGGCTTCTGTCTGGCCACTCGACTACTATAAAAGCCTGATTGGAGAAGGTTGTCCTTCTGGAATATTTTCCCATCTTGACAGAGGAGCTCTGGAGCTCTGTCGGAGTGAACATCGGGTTCTTGGTCACCTCCCTGACCAAGGCCCTTCTCCTTTGATTGCTCAGTTTTGGTGGTTCCAAACTTCTCCCATTTAATAATGATGGAGGAGGCCACTGTGTTCTTGGGGACCTTCAATCGTGCGGAAATGTTTTGGTACCCTTCCCCCAGATCTGTGCCTCGACACAATCTTGTCTCGGAGCTCTACGGACAATTCCTTTGTCCTCATGGGTTGGTTTTTGCTCTGACATGCACTGTGAACTGTGGGACCTTATAAATACAGGTGTGTGTGCCTTTCCAAATCATGTCCGATCAATTGAATTTACCACAGGTGGACTCCAATCAACATCTCAAGGATGATCAATGGAAACAGGATGCACCTGAGCTCAATTTCGAGTCTCATAGCAAAGGGTCTGAATATTTACGTAAATAAGGTATTTCTGTTTTGTTTTTATATACATTTTGCACAAAAAAAAACCTGTTCGCTTTGTCATTATGGGGTACTGTTTGAGAATTTTTTATTTAATCCATTTTAGAATAAGGCTGTAGCGTAACAAAATGTGGGAAAAGTGAAGGGGTCTGAATGCTTTCCGAATGCACTATGTAATTGGGAATTGATAGACACTAACAATGAAATGCAAACAATACATACAATGAAGTTATGAAACCATAAATGTGCACAAATTGGCGGGAGAGAGAGAGCGCATTCTGGAGAGAGAGAGAAGTGTACTGTGCATCTGGGCGCATAGTCAATCCAATGTCTGCATTGGGCCATATGGAGCCTGTGACCACATTTTCGAATCAAGCCTCTGCAATGGATTTACATTTGAAGTCAGAAGTTTACATACATCCTAGCCAAATACATTTAAACTCATGACCATTTAATCCTAGTAAAAAGTCGCTGTCTTAGGTCAGTTAGGATCACCACTTTATTTTAAGAATGTGAAATGTCAGAATAATAGTAGAGAGAATTATTATACTTCCACAAGCTTCCCACAATGTGTTGGGTGAATTTTGGCCCATTCCTCCTGACAGAGCTGGTGTAACTGAGTCAGGTTTGTAGGCCTCCTTGCACGCACACGCTTTTTCAGTTCTGCCCACAAATGTTCAATAGGATTAAGGTCAGGGCTTTGTGATGGCCACTCCAATACCTTGACTTTTGTCCTTAAGCCATTTTGCCACAACTTTAGAAGTATGCTTGGGGTCATTATCCATTTGGAAGACCCATTTGCGACCAAGCTTTAACTTCCTGACTGATGTCTTGAGATGTTGCTTCAATATATCCACATAATTTTCCTACCTCATGATGCCATCTATTTTGTGAAGTGCACCAGTCCCTCCTGCAGCAAAGCACCCCCACAACATGATGCTGCCACCCCTGTGCTTCACAGTTGGGATGGTGTTCTTTGGCTTTCAAGCCTCCCCCTTTTTCTTCCAAACATAATGATGGTCATTATGGTCAAACAGTTTCATCAGACCAGAGGACATCTCTCCAAAAAGTATGATCTTTGTCCCCATGTGCAGTTGCAAACTGTAGTCTGGCTTTTTTATGGCAGTTTTGGAGCAGTGGCTTCTTCCTTGCTGAGCGGCCTTTCAGGTTGTGTCGATATAGGACTCGTTTTACTGTGGATATAAATACTTTTGTACCTGTTTCCTCCAGCATCTTCACAAGGTCCTTTGCTGTTGTTCTCAGATTGATTTGCACTTTTCGCACCGAAGTATGTTCAGCTCTAGGAGAATGAACGCTTCTCCTTCCTGAGCGGTATGACGGCTGCGTGGTCCCATGGTGTTTATACTTGCGTACTATTGTTTGTACAGATGAACATGGTACCTTCAGGCGTTTGGAAATTGCTCCCAAGGATGAACCAGACTTGTGGAGGTCTGCATTTTTTTTCTGTGGTCTTGGCTGATTTCTTTTGATTTTCCCATGATGTCAAGCATAGAATCACTGAGTTTGAAGGTAGGCCTTGAAATACATCCACACCTTCAATTGACTCAAATGATGTCAATTAGTCTATCAGAAGCTTCTAAAGCCATGACATCATTTTCTGGAATTTTCCAAGCTGTTTAAAGTCACAGTCAGCTTAGTGTATGTAAACTTCTGACCCACTGGAATTGTGATACAGTGAATTATAAGTGAAATAATCTGTCTGTAAACAATTGTTGGAAAAATGACTTGTGTCATGCACAAAGTAGATGTCCTAACCGACTTGCCAAAACTAGTTTGTTAACAAGAAATTTGTGGAGTGGTTGAAAAACGAGTTTTAATGACTCCACCCTAAGTGTATGTAAACTTCCCACTTCACCAGTAGTTCACTGAGAGTGGCACAGGTATATAGTTATTTGTTACTGCTCGACCGTCTGTCCACATAATCCTATTCATTGTGATCCAAAAGACAAAACTGATACTGTAACAGCACTCCTACCCTGAGACTCTCTTCTCTCTGAACCATAAACTATACTCTAGTGGGAGTGACTGCTGCGCCGACGATATGCCCGCCGCGACGACGATATGCCCGCCGCGACGACGATATGCCTGCTGCTAAGACTATATTTGTATGTGTGTGTATATACACTGCTCAAAAAAAATAAAGGGAACACTTAAACAACACAATGTAACTCCACGTCAATCACACTTCTGTGAAATCAAACTGTCCACTTAGGAAGCAACACTGATTGACAATACATTTCACATGCTGTTGTGCAAATGGAATAGACAACAGGTGGAAATTATAGGCAATTAGCAAGACACCCCCAATAAAGGAGTGGTTCTGCAGGTGGTGACCACAGACCACTTCTCAGTTCCTATGCTTCCTGGCTGATGTTTTGGTCACTTTTGAATGCTGGCGGTGCTTTCACTCTAGTGGTAGCATGAGACGGAGTCTACAACCCACACAAGTGGCTCAGGTAGTGCAGCTCATCCAGGATGGCACATCAATGCGAGCTGTGGCAAGAAGGTTTGCTGTGTCTGCCAGCGTAGTGTCCAGAGCATGGAGGCGCTACCAGGAGACAGGCCAGTACATCAGGAGACGTGGAGGAGGCCGTAGGAGGGCAACAACCCAGCAGCAGGACCGCTACCTCCGCCTTTGTGCAGGGAGGAGCAGGAGGAGCATTGCCAGAGCCCTGCAAAATGACCTCCAGCAGGCCACAAATGTGCATGTGTCTGCTCAAACGGTCAGAAACAGACTCCATGAGGGTGGTATGAGGGCCCGACGTCCACAGGTGGGGGTTGTGCTTACAGCCCAACACCGTGCAGGACGTTTGGCATTTGCCAGAGAACACCAAGATTGACAAATTCGCCACTGGCGCCCTGTGCTCTTCACAGATGAAAGCAGGTTCACACTGAGCACGTGACAGACGTGACAGAGTCTGGAGACGCCGTGGAGAACGTTCTGCTGCCTGCAACATCCTCCAGCATGACCGGTTTGGCGGTGGGTCAGTCATGGTGTGGGGTGGCATTTCTTTGGGGGGCCGCACAGCCCTCCATGTGCTCGCCAGAGGTAGCCTGACTGGCATTAGGTACCGAGATGAGATCCTCAGACCCCTTGTGAGACCATATGCTGGTGCGGTTGGCCCTGGGTTCCTCCTAATGCAAGACAATGCTAGACCTCATGTGGCTGGAGTGTGTTAGCAGTTCCTGCAAGAGGAAGGCATTGATGCTATGGACTGGCCCGCCCGTTCCCCAGACCTGAATCCAATTGAGCACATCTGGGACATCATGTCTCGCTCCATCCACCAACGCCACGTTGCACCACAGACTGTCCAGGAGGTGGCGGATGCTTTAGTCCAGGTCTGGGAGGAGATCCCTCAGGAGACCATCCGCCACCTCATCAGGAGCATGCCCAGGCGTTGTAGGGAGGTCTTACAGGCACGTGGAGGCCACACACACTACTGAGCCTCATTTTGACTTGTTTTAAGGACATTACATCAAAGTTGGATCAGCCTGTAGTGTGGTTTTCCACTTTAATTTTGAGTGTGACTCCAAATCCAGACCTCCATGGGTTGATAAATTGGATTTCCATTGATTATTTTTGTGTGATTTGTTGTCAGCACATTCAACTATCTAAAGAAAAAAGTATTTAATAAGATTTTCATTCATTCAGATCTAGGATTTGTTATTTTAGTGTAGCCTTTATTTTTTTGAGCAGTGTATGTGTATATATGTGTATATATATATATATATATTTTTTTTTTTTTACTTGGCAAGACTATATGACTGCTGCAATGATAACCATGGTCACTGTAGTATAATGGTTGCTATGGGTATCATGGCTGTTGCCGTGTTAATGATTGCTGAAAAGAGAAGGACGAGGCTGACACAAAGACTCAAAGAAAGACAGATGGAGTACTCTAAAAGGCTGTTCCTAGATCAGCCCAGAGTGAACAGACCGACACCAGTACTCTGGCCTTTTTAGATCGCATAACTCTTAACAGCTGGCCATAGATCAGCTTGGCGAGCAATCCCTGTTTGTGTCGTTGTTTTGTTGTGAGAGCTGGTGTCTGCCTGTGAAGAGAGGAGGAGAGGGCAGCATAAAGCATACCGTTCACCTCCTCTTTGAAACGAGTGATTGTGCCATAGAGTAGAGGCAGGAAAACGTGTGTGTGTGTGTGTGTGTAAGTATTGCAGACTCAGACCTACGAGTAGGGCTGTGACGGTCATGGAATTTTGGATGATGGTTATTGTCCAGCCAAATGACTGTGGTCACAGTAATAACCGTTTTTGAATAGCAACAACATCAACAACAACAAAAAAGTTGCGCTGGTGAAAATATTTCCCCCTCTCCGATCCTGACTGCGTATGTTGCCATGGAAATAGAATGAACTGGACGGGCGTCTCCATTCAAGTCAATAATGGCTGGACTGACACCCATAGCAAGTGTACAGGACCTATAGGAGCAAAGCAGGAAGTGAAAGCAGGATATGTACCCGTTTTTTTTTAAATATGTGCTGTGATTTTGTTGATTCAACTGTACAAAGAAATGAAATGAAATGTATGCATTCATTACTGTAAGTCGCTCTGCATAAGAGCGTCTGCTAAATGACTAAAATGTAAATGTAACTGACATTACAGAAATACATTCCATTGCATGTGGCACATCGGTTAACATCATTTGAATGGACGCTCCTTATTACCATGGAAACGATTGCATCACAATACCAAGCAGCCATTGTGAGTGTACCCATGAGTTTACCAGTCAGATTGGCAGAGTAAGAGATCCAAAGCCCGTTCTATTCATTATATATCTGCGTGCTGCTGAAGGAAGGGGGGCATTGCCTAGGCAACCCGAAGACTCGTTTGGTACAACATCTTGCTTGTTTCAGTAAGAAGCAACAAAGTTTATCCCGAGATGTTAAGAGTCCACGTTACTGCAGAAACAGACTCAACCGCATGAATGCTTGGTCGTCCCGTCTTCAGTTAGCCATTCGTTCCACACAACAACAAAAAAAAGGGTGTTTTTATTTTCATTCCGTCCGCGAGCTGCTAGCGTGTTCTATTTTCTGTTGCAAACACAGCACGTGTGTAATCTGTGATTCCAGAAGCCCCTCTGGTGTATGGCTGTGTATTCTCTGTTTTACAATGTGGTAGTGACGGAGGGAGTCACAGGGTACTTCTGTTACAATGTGGTAGTGAAGGTGAGAGGGGGTTCACAATGCCCTTGGTCCAACTGCATGGCTGTTGCTGGCTGCTAGATACACACACCATCTCTCCTCTCTCCCCTCAACATCCCCTGTTTTATTCACTACCTCCGTCTCCATCTCCCTGGCCTCCCCTCGTGCAATTGGCCAGTCTGTGGTGCTCTGCCTCCTAGCTGATTTCTGATTTGACAGCTTGTGCTGTGATGCAGCTGCGGATTCCTTCCTTTAAGAGGCAGTCTAGAGTCTAGACTGCTGCGCTGTGGCCGCAACATCGACACTATCTGCTGATCCTCCTCTCTCCCTCTCCTCTCTCTCCTCTCTCTCTCTCTCATCTGTCTTCATTCCTCTCACTGCATGTTGATCTGATCCCTCTCTTTCTGTATTCCGTCCCTTTCCCCTCTGTTCCCTCTCTTTCTGATGTGAGGAGACTGCATGCTGAAGGTGAGTGGAGTTGACTGCGAGACCAGCTATATGTCTCTCTGTCCCTTAAGTAGTGATTGAGGATTCCATTGTAAGTAATCTGTACCTTTTTTGTGTGTGTGCGTTTGCTGTAGGTATCAAGCCTGTACACTGTTGAGGTGTCATGGAGGATCTTTTATTATCTACCTTGTGAGTCCTCATCAGATGATGGTGTGTCTGTTAGCTATGGGTCCTGATGCCGTACACCGTGTGTCTGTTAGCTATGGGTCCTGATGCCGTACACCGTGTGTCTGTTAGCTATGGGTCCTGATGCCGTACACCGTGTGTGTGTTGTTGGTCAGAGCCGGTCTGTGCTATATCGATAGCATCTTTCTGGAGCTGTGCGGCTGAGTCAGTGTCTGTCTGCGGCGGAGTCAGTGTCTGTCTGCGGCGGAGTCAGTGTCTGTCTGCGGCGGAGTCAGTGGAGCTGCAGTGCCAAGGTTCATGTTACATTTTACAAAAGGAAGACGTGTGGGCCAACAGTGGGATATCTAATGGTGATTGGGTAATCAATCAGTCAAAGTAATGCTAGAACTGAGTGGTCGGATCCTAGATTGTTTCTAGAGAATAAATGGCCATAAAAGCTGCGTCGTTTTTTGGGGGGGTTTTTTGTACCTTTTTATTTAACTAGGCAAGTCAGTTAAGAATAAATTCTTATTTACAATGACGGCTTACCAAAAGGCAAAAGGCCTCCTGCGGGATAAATATAGGACAAAAACGCACATCACACATGTTTGATGTCCTTGATGACTGTCACTGTGGCCCACTTATTCAGACTACACTGTCTCGTGGCTTTATCATGGAGTACAGGCTGTTGATTCAGACTACACTGTCTCGTGGCTTTATCATGGAGTACAGGCTGTTGATTCAGACTACACTGTCTCGTGGCTTTATCATGGAGTACAGGCTGTTGATTCAGACTACACTGTCTCGTGGCTAGATCATGGAGTACAGGCTGTTGATTCAGACTACACTGTCTCGCGGCTAGATCATGGAGTACAGGCTGTTGATTCAGACTACACTGTCTCGCGGCTAGATCATGGAGTACAGGCTGTTGATTCAGACTACACTGTCTCGTGGCTTTATCATGGAGTACAGGCTGTTGATTCAGACTACACTGTCTCGTGGCTTTATCATGGAGTACAGGCTGTTGATTCAGACTACACTGTCTCGTGGCTTTATCATGGAGTACAGGCTGTTGATTCAGACTACACTGTCTCGTGGCTTTATCATGGAGTACAGGCTGTTGATTCAGACTACACTGTCTCGTGGCTTTATCATGGAGTACAGGCTGTTGATTCAGACTACACTGTCTCGCAGCTAGATCATGGAGTACAGGCTGCTATAAGCGTCATCTCATTTAAATCACTTCAATTTTTATACACTCTCTTTCTTTTGCCTGTATTTTTCATTGAACGCTACAGGAACAGGCCATGGCCTGAACCATTAAATGCCCCCACTAGAGGGCAATGCCGCCCCTATTTCGACATTATTCCTTTCCTATAAAGAATGAAGCAGGTTTCTGATAAATCTTTAACATTAGCTAGCTAATGTTATCTGTTGTTGCTACACCATATTCAAAAGAATAGCCAGCTGGCTAGGCAATGGCTGGTTCTGGAGTTGGATTTGTCATAAACATTGAGTAAAAACTTCACCACAGATGGATAGGGGAAACCAGTGTCTTTGACTTTATCTCCAAAGATCTTCCATAAATTGCGGCCCCGAATCTGCCATAGAAAGAATAAGATGACACTCCGGTAATATGGATAGCCTAACTATTGAACAGTTTGGTAATATGGATAGACTAGCTATTGAACGGTTTGGTAATATGGATAGCCTAGCTTTTGAACGGTTTGGTAATATGGATAGCCTAGCTATTGAACGGTTTGTTAATATGGATAGCCTAGCTATTGAACGGTTTGGTAATATGGATAGCCTAGCTATTGAACGGTTTGGTAATATGGATAGCCTAGCTATTGAACGGTTTGGTAATATGGATAGCCTAGCTATTGAGCGGTTTGGTAATATGGATAGCCTAGCTATTGAGCGGTTTGGTAATATGGATAGCCTAGCTATTGAGCGGTTTGGTAATATGGATAGCCTAGCTATTGAGCGGTTTGGTAATATGGATAGCCTAGCTAGTGAGCGGTTTGGTAATATGGATAGCCTAGCTAGCCTAGCGGTTTGGTTATATGGATAGCCTAGCTGTTTGGTAATATGGATAGCCTAGCTAGCTGAACGGTTTGGTAATATGGATAGCCTAGCTAGCCTAGCGGTTTGGTAATATGGATAGACACTTGTGATTTCAAAACCATTAATCTTGAAGCGACGGGGAGAGCGGGTTTCCAAAATGTTATTATATCACACAAAATTATACAGAATAGTGCAGAATAGTACAGAAATAATACAGAATATTACAAAATACAGAATGTACAGAATATACAGACTAACTCAAACTTGACAAATGATCCAGTGGATAATGATAATGTGCTGATAAAAAGTCTGCACCCCCTATTTTAATTTGCTCCATGGCTCAAGTGGAGGCTATGGCGAACAGGTGTTTGGTTCAGCTCAGTCGTGACTCACATAGAGGAAGAACTTTGCAGGAATTTCTGCTGACTAAACAAGTCGACGCTGGTGGGTGGTAACATAAAGAAATTAAACTGAAAAGTATTAGAACGTCGTATCATAGGGGAAACAAACAGCATTGACACATAAAATATCAGAAGTTACCACTTCCAACACCAAATATATCATACTTTGACTAAAATGATGACTTATTTACTTAAATCATTGTGTAACATCATGGGTAAGCTATATGGGCCTCGTCTTTCAGCTGAAACAAAGTCAAGATTCGCTCTTGTGGGCATTTTAAAGGTGTCTTTACAAGGTTGGATAAAAGTTAGCTCAACAACGGGAAGGCTGGTCAAGGTCAACTGGATGCTCTGACTGTGTAGCCTATTTCTATGGCCCATTGTGAGGTCAAACATTTTTTTTTTAATGATTTTTTTTAGGTATCTGTGACCAACAGATGCATATCTGTAGTCCCTGTCATAAATCCATAGATTAGGGCCTAATTTATTTATTTAAATTGACTGATTTCCTTATATGAACTGTAACTCAGTAAAATCTTTGAAATTGTTGCATGTTGCGTTTTTTATTTTTGTTCAGTAAATTTCTTTGGCCATTTTCGTGGTCAAATTTGATGTAGCTCAGAAAGTGTGTAATTTGGTTGGATTTGAAGAAAGGTATTCTAAAAGCAGAAGAGGTAGAGCGGAAAGGAGAGAGCCAGGAGAGGCAGAGAGGTAAGGTTGAGTGAGTTTTTGCCTGATTAGAAGATTTGAAATAGAAAGTTTAAAGGCCCAATGCAGCCGTTTTTATCTCGGTATCAAATAATATCTGGGTAACAATTAAGTACCTTACTGTGATTGTTTTCAATTAAAATGGTCAAAAAGAAACACAGCTTCTTAGCAAAGAGCAATTTCTCAAGTAAGAATTTTGCTAGGACTGTCTGGGAGGGGTCTGAGTGGGGGGGAGAACTGAAAACTAGCTGTTATTGGCGGAGAGGTTTGGAACTCTCTTTCTTATTGGTCTATTAACAAATGTACTGCTTGGTGATGTCATCAGGCAGGCCAAAACTCCATCCCTCAAAAACATTTCACCATCGTGTTCATAATTTCACAGTATTATTCCGGCCTCATAGTGTGGAATTGTATATAAAACACAGGCAAATCCCATTTTTGACTGCACTAGGCCTTTAAAAATATGCTGCTTGAAAACAAAATGGATGACATTTTATTGGTTGCATACACATATTTTGCAGATGTTATTGCAGATACAGCGAAATGCATATGTTTCTAGCTCCCAACAGTGCAGTAATACCTAACAATACAAAACAACACACACACAAAAATTACGGAATTAAGAAATATCAGAATGAGCAATGTCAGTGTCTGGAATATAAATATACGTGTAGGATGGTGTGTGTAGACATTATGGACAGAATATGAATATAAAAGGTGTGTACAGCAGTACCTATGAAGTGGGTAAAACAATATGTAAACATTATTCAAGTGACCAGTGTTAATGACTATGTACATAGGGCGGCAGGGTAGAGTACCGGGTGGTAGCCGGCTAGTAACAGTCACTAAGGTTCAGGGCAGGGTACTGGGTGGAGGCAGGCTAGTAACAGTCACTAAGGTTCAGGGCAGGGTACTGGGTGGAGGCAGGCTAGTAACAGTCACTAAGGTTCAGGGCAGGGTACTGGGTGGAGGCCGGCTAGTAACAGTCACTAAGGTTCAGGGCAGGGTACTGGGTGGAGGCAGGCTAGTAACAGTCACTAAGGTTCAGGGCAGGGTACTGGGTGGAGGCAGGCTAGTAACAGTCTCTAAGGTTCAGGGCAGGGTACTTGGTGGAGGCAGGCTAGTAACAGTCACTAAGGTTCAGGGCAGGGTACTGGGTGGAGGCTGGCTAGTAACAGTGACTAAGGTTCAGGGCAGGGTACTGGGTGGAGGCCGGCTAGTAACAGTCACTAAGGTTCAGGGCAGGGTACTGGGTGGAGGCAGGCTAGTAACAGTCACTAAGGTTCAGGGCAGGGTACTGGGTGGAGGCTGGCTAGTAACAGTAACTAAGGTTCAGGGCAGGGTACTGGGTGGAGGCCGGCTAGTAACAGTCACTAAGGTTCAGGGCAGGGTACCGGGTGGAGGCCGGCTAGTAACAGTCACTAAGGTTCAGGGCAGGGTACTGGGTGGAGGCAGGCTAGTAACAGTCACTAAGGTTCAGGGCAGGGTACTGGGTGGAGGCTGGCTAGTAACAGTCACTAAGGTTCAGGGCAGGGTACTGGGTGGAGGCTGGCTAGTAACAGTCACTATGGTTCAGGGCAGGGTACTGGGTGGAGGCTGGCTAGTAACAGTCACTAAGGTTCAGGGCAGGGTACTGGGTGGAGGCTGGCTAGTAACAGTCACTAAGGTTCAGGGCAGGGTACTGGGTGGAGGCTGGCTAGTAACAGTCACTAAGGTTCAGGGCAGGGTACTGGGCAGAGGCCGGCTAGTGGTGATTATTTAACAGTCTGATGGCCTGGAGATAGAAGCTGTTATCAGTCTTTCGGTCCCATCTTTGATGCACCTGTAACTGTCTCCGCCTTCTAGATGGTAGCAGGGTGAACAGGACTTGGCTCAGGTGGCTGACGTCCTTAATGATCTTCTAGATGGTAGCGGGGTGAACAGGACTTGGCTCAGGTGGCTGAGGTCCTTAATGATCTTCTAGATGTTAACGGGGTGAACAGGACTTGGCTCAGGTGGCTGAGGTCCTTAATGATCTTCTAGATGGTAGCGGGGTGAACAGGACTTGGCTCAGGTGGCTGAGGTCCTTAATGATCTTCTAGATGGTAGCACGGTGAACAGGACTTGGCTCAGGTGGCTGAGGTCCTTAATGATCTTCTAGATGGTAGCGGGGTGAACAGGACTTGGCTCAGGTGGCTGAGGTCCTTAATGTTCTTCTAGATGGTAGCAGGGTGAACAGGACTTGGCTCAGGTGGCTGAGGTCCTTAATGATCTTCTAGATGGTAGCGGGGTGAACAGGACTTGGCTCAGGTGGCTGAGGTCCTTAATGATCTTCTAGATGGTAGCAGGGTGAACAGGACGTGGCTCAGGTGGCTGAGGTCCTTAATGATCTTCTAGATGGTAGCAGGGTGAACAGGACTTGGCTCAGGTGGCTGAGGTCCTTAATGATCTTCTAGATGGTAGCAGGGTGAACAGGACTTGGCTCAGGTGGCTGAGGTCCTTAATGATCTTCTAGATGGTAGCAGGGTGAACAGGACTTGGCTCAGGTGGCTGAGGTCCTTAATGTTCTTCTAGATGGTAGCAGGGTGAACAGGACTTGGCTCAGGTGGCTGAGGTCCTTAATGATCTTCTAGATGGTAGCAGGGTGAACAGGACTTGGCTCAGGTGGCTGAGGTCCTTAATGATCTTCTAGATGTTAACGGGGTGAACAGGACTTGGCTCAGGTGGCTGAGGTCCTTAATGATCTTCTAGATGGTAGCAGGGTGAACAGGACGTGGCTCAGGTGGCTGAGGTCCTTAATGATCTTCTAGATGGTAGCAGGGTGAACAGGACTTGGCTCAGGTGGCTGAGGTCCTTAATGATCTTCTAGATGGTAGCGGGGTGAACAGGACTTGGCTCAGGTGGCTGAGGTCCTTGATGATTTTCATGACCTTCCTGTGATACCGGTTGCTGTAGATGTCTTGGAGGGCAGACAGTGTTCACCTGGTGATGCGTTGGGCTGACCGCACCACCCTCTAGAGAGCCCTGCTGTTTTGCACACTGTCTCCTGAGGTTGAAGAGGCGCTGTTGTGGCTTCTTCACCACGCGGTCTTTGTGGGGGGGACCATTTCAGGTCGTCAATGATGTGAACACAGAGGAACTTGAAGCTTTTCACCCTCTCCACTGCGACCCTGTCGATGTGAAATGGGGTCGTGCTCTCTCGCTCTGCTCTCTCCTAAAGTCCACGATCAGCTCCTTTGTTTTGTTGACGTTGAGGGACAGTTTTTTTTCCTGGCACCACTCAGCCAGGGCCCTCACCTCTTCCCTGTAGGCTCTCGTTGTTGTTGGTAATCAGGCCTACCACTGTTGTGTGTCTGCAAATTTAACGATATGATTTGGAGACTTGCGTGGCCACGCAGTCAAGGGTGAAGCCCAGTTGCACAGGGCGGGGTTCAGACCCAGGGCCCCGAGATAAGTGATGAGCTTGGACAGCACTATGGTATTGAAGGCTGAGCTGTAGTCTACAAACAGCATTCTTTCATAGGTATTCCTCTTGTCCAGATGGGATAGGTCAGTGCGATGGCGATTGTATCGTCTGTGGATCTGTTGGGGCGGTATGTAAATTATATTGGGTCTGATGTGTCGGGTAAGGTGGTGATATGATCCTTGATTAGTCTCTCAAAGCACTTGGGGCGATAGTCATTTAGTACCATTACCTTTGCTTTCTTTGGTACAGAAACAATGGTGGACATCTTTAAGCAAGTGGGGACAACAGACTGTGATAGGGAGAGATCGAAAATGTCCGGAAACACTGGGCCGGCATCCCTGTGAGGGTTAACACGGATAAATGTCTTACTCGCGTCGGTCATGGAGAAGGAGAGCTCACAGTCCTCGTGAGCGTCGGCGGCACTGGGTTTTCCTCGAAGCGGGTAAATATGTTTTGCTTGTCTGGGAACAAAAGAGGTGGCATTTGACCTCCGTAGGATTAAATAATGGTTAGACTAAATAAAAATGAAAAATTACCCATCTGATACTGGAAAGTATTGGCTCACAATTGAATGTGTTGGTCCATGGAATTCCATTGACTATGAGAGCAGAACTGTAATCAACAAACGCAGGGAATGGAGGGAAGGCTGACTCACTTTTATGTGGTTATAAAACTTTTTTTTGTCTAGATTTATCTCAAACGTGTTTTGACAGTAAAGAACCGTAGAGAACTTAAAATCCCTCAGATTATTCTGATTAAGGACTGGCATTTGTTGAAGATTTTATTAATTCCCATCAATATATTAGTCTAGATATACTGGCGTAGGACCTTCTTCTGAAACAAAATACTTTTACTGTATGTGTGGGAAAATTCCAACTTGTCCAATTATTTCCTAAATGAAATGTGAACACTGGTATTTTTTAAACTGGCTAAAGCTGCTATGTGCTTTTACAGAAGTTAAGTCTCTCTGGAGGGGGTTGATTTGTGTCATAGGTGAGTGTTTGTATGTGAGCCTGTATGTAAGGGATGAGTGTATAAATAAGTATGTGATTTGGTTTGTGAATTCGGTCTCTCAGAACTACATTCTGTTTTAGGTGTATTGTTTGTATATCATTGTAGTTTAAATTTGTGTGACTTATCCATCAGTGTTTTGTTACTTGTTTCGTTTTTTTTTATGGACCCCTAGGAAGAGTAGCGAATGGGGATACAAAGAGACGGGAACATTCTAGAATGAGCAGATGGGAGAGTTCTGTGAAGGTTCTAGAATGAGCAGATGGGAGAGTTCTGTGAAGGTTCTAGAATGAGCAGATGGGAGAGTTCTGTGAAGGTTCTAGAATGGTTCTGGTGTCTGTCTGCTGCAGCTGTCTCGTTCACTGTTTCCTTGTTTAGAACATCAGGCCTGACAATACACACACACACACACACACACACACACACACACACACACACACACACACACACACACACACACACACAGCTATCTGGTTCTGTGCCACAGTTGAACCACCTTCTGCAAGATCCTTGTAGTTTCTCTTGTCAGTAGAACTGTCCCGTTCATCGTGCCGCCTAAAAGCCAACTCTAACATGCCCAAAGTGCAGTAGTGTCGATAAGCTGCTTGAGGACATCCCGGGTTCGTCTTATCTTCTCGTTGTTAGCAGTTTGAGTATGCACACCTTTATCCATTTCATGAATCAATGCAGGTTTTTCCCAGAAGCCCCCCCCAAAACAAAAGATCACTACATTGTCGTTAGCGTTAGCTAGCCATTCAGGTGGAGAAAACTGCACTCTGGTAGCTAGCTAGTTCGGGCAAATTTAAATAAATGGCACAACTCGACACAAAAATCAAGTTCTAAAACCAAGAAAACAGTATGTAATCTACCTCCCGAATCCTGTAGTTTGAATAAACTAATTTGAATTGAATAATTCCCTAAAAATGCTTCTATCGATATTCACCATCTTAATCTGCCATTTCCCAACAGTTTATGTATCTGTCCATAGTCACTATGCAACAAAGTAGTGCACTATAAAGGGAATAGGGTTCCATTTCCCAACAGGTTATGTATCTGTCCATAGTCTCTATGCAACATTGAGGATCAAGCAGCGGTCTGTAGCCATTGTAGGGACTACGTTGTGTGAAGCTGTAGTTTAGTGGGTGTTATGGTTGATGTTGGGCCAGCGAAACACACGAGGGTCTGATAGGGCACTAAGTAAGTGTTCTAGAGAGATCTGGGCTGTGGGACAGAGGGAGGTAGCTGGAGAGAGGGGGGCTGTGGGACAGAGAGACGGAGCTGGAGAGAGGGTGGGCTGTGGGACAGAGGGAGGTAGCTGGAGAGAGGGGGGCTGTGGGACAGAGAGAGGGAGCTGGTGAGATGGTGGGCTGTGGGACAGAGGGAGGGAGCTGGAGAGAGGGGGGGCTGTGGTACAGAGGGAGGGAGCTGGAGAGAGGGTGGGCTGTGGGACAGAGGGAGGGAGCTGGAGAGAGGGGGGGCTGTGGGACAGAGGGAGGGAGCTGGAGAGAGGGTGGGCTGTGGGACAGAGAGGGGGAGCTGGAGAGATGGTGGGCTGTGGGACAGAGAGACGGAGCTGGAGAGAGGGTGGGCTGTGGGACAGAGAGAGGGAGCTGGAGAGAGGGTGGGCTGTGGGACAGAGAGAGGGAGGGAGCTAGAGAGAGGGTGGGCTGTGGGACAGAGGGAGGGAGGGAGCTGGAGAGAGGGTGGGCTGTGGGACAGAGAGGGAAGGAGCTGGAGAGAGGGTGGGCTGTGGGACAGAGAGAGGGAAGGAGCTGGAGAGAGGGTGGGCTGTGGGACAGAGAGAGAGAGGGAGGGAGGGGGGCTGTGGGACAGAGGGAGGGAGCTGGAGAGAGGGGGGGCTGTGGGACAGAGGGAGGGAGCTGGAGAGAGGGTGGGCTGTGGGACGGAGAGAGGGGGGGGGCTGTGGGACAGAGAGAGGGAGCTGGAGAGAGGGGGGACTATGGGACAGAGAGAGGGAGCTGGAGAGAGGGTGGGCTGTGGGACGGAGAGAGGGGGGGGCTGTGGGACAGAGAGAGGTAGCTGGAGAGAGGGTGGGCTGTGGGACAGAGAGAGGGAGCTGGAGAGAGGGTGGGCTGTGGGACAGAGGGAGGGAGCTGGAGAGAGGGTGGGCTGTGGTACAGAGGGAGGGAGCTGGAGAAAGGGTGGGCTGTGGGACAGAGAGAGGGAGCTGGAGAGAGGGTGGGCTGTGGGACAGAGAGCGGGAGCTGGAGAGAGGGTGGGCTGTGGGACAGAGAGAGGGAGCTGGAGAGAGGGTGGGCTGTGGGACAGAGGGAGGGAGCTGGAGAGAGGGTGGGCTGTGGGACAGAGAGAGGGAGCTGGAGAGAGGGTGGGCTGTGGGACAGAGAGAGGGAGCTGGAGAGAGGGTGGGCTGTGGGACAGAGAGAGGGAGCTGGAGAGAGGGTGGGCTGTGGGACAGAGAGAGGGAGCTGGAGAGAGGGTGGGCTGTGGGACAGAGAGAGGGAGCTGGAGAGATGGTGGGCTGTGGGACAGAGAGACGGAGCTGGAGAGAGGGTGGGCTGTGGGACAGAGAGACGGAGCTGGAGAGAGGGTGGGCTGTGGGACAGAGAGAGGGAGCTGGAGAGAGGGTGGGCTGTGGGACAGAGAGAGGGAGGGAGCTAGAGAGAGGGTGGGCTGTGGGACAGAGGGAGGGAGGGAGCTGGAGAGAGGGTGGGCTGTGGGACAGAGAGGGAAGGAGCTGGAGAGAGGGTGGGCTGTGGGACAGAGAGAGGGAAGGAGCTGGAGAGAGGGGGGGCTGTGGGACAGAGGGAGGGAGCTGGAGAGAGGGTGGGCTGTGGGACGGAGAGAGGGGGGGGCTGTGGGACAGAGAGAGGGAGCTGGAGAGAGGGGGGACTATGGGACAGAGAGAGGGAGCTGGAGAGAGGGTGGGCTGTGGGACGGAGAGAGGGGGGGGCTGTGGGACAGAGAGAGGGAGCTGGAGAGAGGGTGGGCTGTGGGACAGAGGGAGGGAGCTGGAGAGAGGGTGGGCTGTGGTACAGAGGGAGGGAGCTGGAGAAAGGGTGGGCTGTGGGACAGAGAGAGGGAGCTGGAGAGAGGGTGGGCTGTGGGACAGAGAGCGGGAGCTGGAGAGAGGGTGGGCTGTGGGACAGAGAGAGGGAGCTGGAGAGAGGGTGGGCTGTGGGACAGAGGGAGGGAGCTGGAGAGAGGGTGGGCTGTGGGACAGAGAGAGGGAGCTGGAGAGAGGGTGGGCTGTGGGACAGAGAGAGGGAGCTGGAGAGAGGGTGGGCTGTGGGACAGAGAGAGGGAGCTGGAGAGAGGGTGGGCTGTGGGACAGAGAGAGGGAGCTGGAGAGAGGGTGGGCTGTGGGACAGAGAGAGGGAGCTGGAGAGAGGGTGGGCTGTGGGACAGAGAAAGGGAGCTGGAGAGAGGGTGGGCTGTGGGACAGAGGGAGGGAGCTGGAGAAAGGGTGGGCTGTGGGACAGAGAGAGGAAGCTGGAGAGAGGGTGGGCTGTGGGACAGAGAGAGGGAGCTGGAGAGAGGGTGGGCTGTGGGACAGAGAGAGGGAGCTGGAGAGAGGGTGGGCTGTGGGACAGAGAGAGGGAGCTGGAGAGAGGGTGGGCTGTGGGACAGAGAGAGGGAGCTGGAGAGAGGGTGGGCTGTGGGACAGAGAGAGGGAGCTGGAGAAAGGGTGGGCTGTGGGACAGAGAGGAAGCTGGAGAGAGGGTGGGCTGTGGTACAGAGGGAGGGAGCTGGAGAGAGGGTGGGCTGTGGTACAGAGGGAGGGAGCTGGAGAAAGGGTGGGCTGTGGGACAGAGAGAGGGAGCTGGAGAGAGGGTGGGCTGTGGGACAGAGAGAGGGAGCTGGAGAGAGGGTGGGCTGTGGGACAGAGAGAGGGAGCTGGAGAGAGGGTGGGCTGTGGGACAGAGAGAGGGAGCTGGAGAGAGGGTGGGCTGTGG
The DNA here is from genome assembly GCF_965601325.2 of Salmo salar. Lineage (NCBI taxonomy): Eukaryota > Metazoa > Chordata > Actinopteri > Salmoniformes > Salmonidae > Salmo > Salmo salar. Next base: position 7,563,023 of record NC_138305.1, read on the forward strand.
GACAGAGAGAGGGAGCTGGAGAGAGGGTGGGCTGTGGGACAGAGAGAGGGAGCTGGAGAGAGGGTGGGCTGTGGGACAGAGAGAGGGAGCTGGAGAGAGGGGGGGCTGTGGGACAGAGAGAGGGAGCATGGGCTGTGTGTGAGTGGCACGATCGCTAGTAGAGTGTGATGTTTTAGGAAGCAGATTCGTAGCCCACTTGCCCAGAGCACACAATCAGTTAATGTGTTAGTCTGGCTTTCAAGCTGTTTACATGCCCTGTTAGACAATAGGGTTTCTGTAGGAGAAAATGTGCTGCATTTACCTCCTATATAAATTGACTTGGATAATCTTTTTGGGGGAAACAAATCAGACAGTTCCATTGTTGTGTCAGGTTGAGCTTTTTGATCAGAAGGTGAGAGTTCTCTGGGGATTTGAATCCTGTGTGGTGGAAATGGGCATCACAAGCAGATTGCTTCTGTCTAGACCCGGGTTGAAATACCATTCAAAATCATTATAAATACTGAATCTGGGCTTGATTGATTTTCCCTTGTGCAATGGAAGCAATGGGAAAGTGCAAACCCTGTGCATCTGGTACTCCAGGTCAGGCTGAAGCAAATGCTAAAATAATTTGAAAGATTTAAATGGTATTTGATAGCAGGTGTGTTCCTTCATATCCAGAAGCTGTTTTTGTAGCTGACTCCACTGCAGTCCACCAACCATCTGTCTGACACATTCTAACACATTCTGGCGGTGAGAGAAAATGTGTTTGTTATCGTACCTACTCCCATAATCTTTTGCTTGTGTCTGGTTCTGCCGCTTTGTGATCAGTTGGGTTACCAGATAGACAGGCTGAAATTATATTGTTTGCCATGACGCTGTCCCTGTCTGCCCAAATACAGGCCTCCATTCAACTCATAAACAACATTTCAGCTCGCGTCTTCACACAAATATAGGTCTGGGTGCAGTTCATAAACAAAGTTGTCAGCTACCTACAGTAGAGGTCTTCACAGTTTAAAGTTGGACCCGTTTAGAAATGGATCTGTGGCTTTCCCAACAGACCCGAAATGCTTTTTATTTCAAACATTTTAAGAGTCCCTTTTCTTTTTTTACGATTAGATTTTAGTAATTTAGCAGATGCTCTTATCTTGAGCGACTTACAATAGTCAGTGCATACATTTTTGTACTTTTCCTATGACGGCGCCACGTTGAAAGTCACTGAGCTCTTCAGTAAGGCCTTTCTACTGCCAATGTTTGTCTATGGAGATTGCATGGCGGTGTGCTCGATTTTTATACACCTCTTGATCTATTCAATTATAGCATAATTGTACTATTTGTATTCATTTGCATCACTGTTAATGACATACTTTTATTTTGAAGGCAAACCACAACTTCCACTGTTGTGCATAATGCTGACAGAGCTCCAGAGTTCATCTGTGGAGATGGGAGAACCTTCCAGAAGGCCAACCATCTCTGCAGCACTCCACCAATCAGGCCTTTATGGTAGAATGGGCAGATGGAAGCCACTCCTCAGTAAAATTAAGATTTCGTCCTAAGTGTCCACAGAATGTTTCTAATGTACAGAAAACAGTTCAACAGTCCCTACGATGAAATACGTAGCCTGTAGGTTCTAAACATGCCTTGGGTGAAATAAATACATTCATTTCCATGTTACAGCAAATGCACATTATACCCTTTGTAAATGACATAGAAAAAGACAACAAATATCACAGTATGCATCTAGTTATACCAAACGAGTCCTTCATTTTATTACATTGTTCAGAAACTTGTTCAAATGTCACTGGTACTCTTGGTACGTTCTGTTCGTTACAAGGTGGGGTGTCATAGCCTGACTCCTGACTTCCTGGTGCCCAATAGTCCGGCTGGTAAACCCCAGTAATACGGTAGTTGTAAAAGATGATTGGCAGATCACCTGTCTCCTCGACCTCCCAAGGGGACACGCAAAATCTTTGTCTGGAGGGTGTGGCCTATATTGCAACGAATGACAGCAATAGGCTAATGCTATTTATTTGACAACAGACCTACTTATATCTTATCTTTAACTAAATACAGAGAACATAAAACAGAACTTCATTTGGCCAACAACAAAAAATGTCTCAACAAAATGAAACAAAACACTTTGTACATATTTAAAGAACTGGTTTAGATTCTTAAATAGATATATGATCATCAGAAAACAAACGATTAAATATTACAGTAAATAAAAAATAAAAAAAATCTTTGTCCACTTCAATATTAAAACTCTTCCCTTGTCGGTTTCTTTTCACTGTACTCAGTCTCCTCTAACTTTTCATTTTACTTCAATGAAAAAGTCCTCCATCTTTGCAATCAAAAGTAGCCAAGGCTCCTTTCACTTAGCAGCAGGTGCACGTGAGGTGAGCAGCTGGAACCAGGGTCAGCTGGGCATAAGCTATACGTTTTATTGAGTTGCAATTGACTGACACATAACAAGCTTGCGCTGCTCTCATCATGTCACACACATTAAATCAACAGAAGACGGGTGCAATCGGGTCCAGTCGATAAATACATTTAAATGAACAGAGGACGGGTGCAATCGGGTCCAGTCGATATAAATACATTTTAATTGCACGTACCGAGACCCGTGACAATTATATCAGACCTGACCCAGGTCCTAGACAAAAGTAAGAAATTGGGACCCGAACCTGGAATTTGTGTCTGTAGGACGCTAGGAGACATCTGACCTACAGTATTCACCCAAATACAGATCTGGAGTCTGTTCATAAACAAGTGTCTGCTTAGAGCAATTTACTGTCTTCACCTAAGTACAGGTCTAGGTATAGCTCATAAATAATGTGTCAGTTACCTAGTATCTACTGTCATCACCCAAATACAGGTCTGGGATCTGTTCATAAACAAGTGTCAGCTTAGAGCTGTCTAATGTCGTCACCCAAGTACAGGTCTGGGAACAGCTCATAAACAACTTGTCAGCTACCTAGTATGTACTGTTTTCACCCAAATACAGGTCTGAGGTCAGGATCTATATATGCTTATGCTGTTGCTAGTGTTAACAGGTTGAATTCATAAACATGTTTTGTTCATCTGAGAATAGCCCCTAGCTGCCTGCCTGTCTCAGCCTTGGAAAGTCTACATGTACTTATAGGCTCATTTAAAAACCTCTTGCTGCTTGTTTGTGTTGTGGTGGTGACTCTCTCACTAAGAACCTTTTAAGACGGCAAGCTGTAAGAGCAGGGTTCAGACTGGTTCTGACTACACCGTAAATAATGTTTGATGCCGTCTAAGGGCTGGTGTGTGTATACTGGAGCTAGTCTACTGGGAAGACGGTCATATTTTAATGCTTATTTGAATTACTACTTGCTTGGTAGGTATATGTTTTGCTTGGTCCTTCTGCTTGGTTGATATATTCTGCTTTGGTAGTTATACTATGCAATTTGTTGTAAACTAGACACCAAACTAGTGGCGTTAGCAGTAGGTTGCTAACCGGGAGGCTTTGTAGTGTCATCAGCTAGCTGATGTTGGGAAAGGGGATACCTAGTCAGTTGCACAACTGAATGTGTTTGACTAAACACCCCAGTTGTTGTTGGGGGTTAACTGTTTTGCTCAAGGGCAGAACGGCAGATTTTTCCACGTTACCGGCTCGGGGATTCGAACAAGCAACCTTTCGGTTACTGTCTCAACTCTCCTCATGCCATTTGTACACACTGTATATAGACTATCTTTTTTTCTATTGTGTTATTGACTGTACGTTTGTTTTTACTCCGTGTGTAACTCTGTGTTGTTGTATGTTGTCGAACTGCTTTGCTTTATCTTGGCCAGGTCGCAATTGTTAATGAGAACTTGTTCTCAACTAGCCTACCTGGTGAAATAAAAATAAATGTAAAAGGTGCTGGCTGATAACTGGGAGACTGTATAGTGGTATCAGCTAGGTGCTGGCTGATAACTGGGAGACTGTATGGTGGTATCAGCTAGGTGCTGGCTGATAACTGGGAGACTGTATGGTGGTATCAGCTAGGTGCTGGCTGATAACTGGGAGACTGTATGGTGGTATCAGCTAGGTGCTGGCTGATAACTGGGAGACTGTATGGTGGTATCAGCTAGGTGCTGGCTGATAACTGGGAGACTGTATAGTGGTATCAGCTAGGTGCTGGCTGATAACTGGGAGACTGTATGGTGGTATCAGCTAGGTGCTGGCTGATAACTGGGAGACTGTATGGTGGTATCAGCTAGGTGCTGGCTGATAACTGGGAGACTGTATGGTGGTATCAGCTAGGTGCTGGCTGATAACTGGGAGACTGTATGGTGGTATCAGCTAGGTGCTGGCTGATAACTGGGAGACTGTATAGTGGTATCAGCTAGGTGCTGGCTGATAACTGGGAGACTGAATGGTGGTATCAGCTAGGTGCTGGCTGATAACTGGGAGACTGTATAGTGGTATCAGCTAGGTGCTGGCTGATAACTGGGAGACTGTATGGTGGTATCAGCTAGGTGCTGGCTGATAACTGGGAGACTGTATGGTGGTATCAGCTAGGTGCTGGCTGATAACTGGGAGACTGTATGGTGGTATCAGCTAGGTGCTGGCTGATAACTGGGAGACTGTATGGTGGTATCAGCTAGGTGCTGGCTGATAACTGGGAGACTGTATAGTGGTATCAGCTAGGTGCTGGCTGATAACTGGGAGACTGTATGGTGGTATCAGCTAGGTGCTGGCTGATAACTGGGAGACTGTATGGTGGTATCAGCTAGGTGCTGGCTGATAACTGGGAGACTGTATGGTGGTATCAGCTAGGTGCTGGCTGATGACTGGGAGGTGCTGATCCTAGATTGTCATCCTGCTCCAAGGCTCTTTATGGATGCTGGCCCAAATCAGATGCCATCTTATCAGATTTGGAAACCCAGCCGAGGGGAGGAAAAAGCAGTGAAATGTGATCTTTATAGCAGCTGTCAGCAGGGCCTTGTTGTGGTGGCAGAAAGGTGTCAATACGCTTCTTCTAACGCTGAACACATAGCTCACATCTCATTCACCACACAGTCTTTTTATAGCCTCGCTGCTGACATCGTCCAGCTAACAGGGAGGATTTGATTATTTTTAAAGTGCAGGCGACGATACAATTATTTCCTATTGTGGCTGGTTATCAGAGCTGTCCTTTGCTTATGTTGAGACACACACACACACACACACACACACACACACGGTTGGGCGGTATCAAGATGTACAAAAGGACGCTATTCCCGTCCCGTCGGTATTCCAAAATACCCCGGTGTACGGAATGCTGCCCAACCCCACACACCCTTTAGTGGGCTTGTGTTCGTCAAATACGACGCCTCTCAATCCACCTTTTGTCTTCTTCACTAACCCCGTGTTGCAAGTATTCAGTAAACTCACAGGATATCTAGCCTAATCATGACCTTTAACCTCTCTCTCTTCTTCACTAACCCCGTGTTACAAGTATTCAGTAAACTCACAGGATATCCAGCCTAGAGGTCGACCGATTATGATTTTTCAATGCCGATACCGATTATTGGAGGACCAAAAAAGCCAAGCTATACCATTTTGTATTTCATTTATTTGTAATAATGACAATTACAACAATACTGAATGAACACTTATTTTAACTTAATATAATACATCAATAAAATCAATTTAGCCTCAAATAAATAATGCAAAAACAGTGTTGGAGAAGAAAGTAAAAGTGCAATATGTGCCATGTAAAAAAGCTAACATTTAAGTTCCTTGCTCAGAACATGAGAACATATGAAAGCTGGTGGTTCCTTTTAACATGAGTCTTCAATATTCCCAGGTAAGACGTTTTAGGTTGTAGTTATTATAGGAATTATAGGACTATTTCTCTCTATACGATTTGTATTTCATATACCTTTGACTATTGGATGTTCTTATAGGCACTTTAGTATTGCCAGTGTAACAGTCTTCACACAGTTAGCAACGAGCCAGGCGGCCCAAACTGCTGCATATACCCTGACTGCTTGCACGGAACGCAAGAGAAGTGACACAATTTCCCTAGTTAAAAGAAAGTCATGTTAGCAGGCAATATTAACTAAATATGCAGGTTTAAAAATATATACTTGTGTATTGATTTTAAGAAAGGCATTGATGTTTATGGTTAGGTACACATTGGTGCAACGACAGTGCTTTTTTTCACGAATGCGCTTGTTAAATCATCACCCGTTTGAAGAAGTAGGCTGTGATTCGATGAGAAATGAACAGGCACTGCATTGATTATATGCAACGCAGGACAAGCTAGTTAAACTAGTAATATCATCAACCATGTGTAGTTAACTAGTGATTATGTTAAGATTGATTGTTTTTTTTATAAGTTTAATGCTAGCTAGCAACTTACCTTGGCTTCTTGCTGCACTCACATAACAGGTAGTCAGCCTGCCACGCAGGCTCCTCGTGGAGTGCAATGTAAGGCAGGTGGTTAGAGCGTTGGACTAGTAACCGGAAGGTTGCAAGATCAAATCCCCGAGCTGACAATGTAAAAATCTGTCGTTCTGCCCCTGAACAAGGCAGTTAACCCACTGTTCCTAGGCTGTCATTGTAAATAAGAATTTGTTCTTAACTGACTTGCCAATTTAAATAAAGGTTAAATTCAAAAGAAACGGCCACAATCGTCCAAAAATGCCGATTACCGATTGTTATGAAAACTTGAAATCGGCCCTAATTAATCGGCTATTCCGATTAATCGGTCGACCTCTAATCTAGCCTAATCATGACCTCTAACCTCCCTCTCTTCTTCACTAACCCCATGTTACCAGTATTCAGTAGACTCTCAGGATACCTAGCCTAGTCATGACCTCTAATCTCTCTTTTGTTTTGTTTTGTTTGTCAGATGTGGGAAAGGTGTAGATGGGACTGTCTCAGCTCTGAGCCATGGAATGTCCCCTCCGTCCGCCACTAGCCTGCTCTTCTCCACAGACTGACTTCCAGACACTCAGTTAGCGACACGTTGCTCCCCTCCAACTGAACACAACCAGGAAGGGGAA